>NC_137642.1:0-82500 GCF_963383615.2 Lipophrys pholis | reverse complement strand
GTGAGAGAGAGAGAGAATCAGCACTGCCGATGTTGACATCAAGAAGAAATGATTGTTAAAGGAGAACCGTTTCAAATAAAGACAAAATGTCGCGTCATTCAAAGCACAAAACCTTTAAACTGGACGAGGAGGCGGATTCTGTGTTCAAAACTTTAACGACTAATAAAAACAGAACCGCTCTACCACTGAAAATGATATTGGGGATTATTGAGGAGGAGAGGCTCCTCTGTCATTTAGTAGATTTCTGAAGTCGATAGATATTCGTGCTCAGAGGAGCTAGCGTTTGAATATCTTATTTTGAAAGGCAAATTGCCGACTTCCTGTCAGATTTAGGTCTAGGGTTCCAGTATGTGATTTGTCGGGCTCGATGAGACGAACAATTGAGTTTTGGTTTGATCTCTCTACAACCTTCCTACGTGCCGTGGTTGCCATTTAAGTGTTTTTGGTGGTCATTGTAGTGTTTGTAGGTGGCGCTAGAGAGAAAATTTTAGCTCTCTGGGGGTTAATTTTTACATTTTCTTATGTTATCCAGTGTTAATTAGCGTGCCAAATGTGGTGAGTCCTTCAGCATGTTTAGAGGGTCAAATGTATTCTCCTTCAGAGGTTAAGGGCCGTTTTTGGCAGAAAATCTTACTTTGAAAGGCAAACTGCAGACTTCCTGTTGGATTTAGGTCTTGGGTTCCAGCATGTGATTTGAGGTCTCGATGAGACGAACAATTGAGTTTTTGTTTGATCTCTCTACAACATTACTACGGTCCGTGGTGCCCGTTTTGGTTTTTCTAGGTGGCGCTAGAGAGCACATTTTGGCTCTCTGGGGGTTAATGATCGTGTCAAATTTTGGTGAGTTTTTGAGCATGTTTAGGGGGGTTTTATACAGGGTTTTTTTTTACAAAAAACTAATAAGAAGAAACATTACAAATACAACAGGGTCCTGGCCTCCAGGTCCTGGCCTCCTTTGGAGGTCCTGGTCTTTCTGCTCGGTCCCTCATAATGGTCACATCAGCTCAAACATCTGCAATTAAAAAAAGCTTTTACTGCCAGAGTGCAGAATACCCTCGGATGTTCCAGCCCTTGGTTTGGCATGTTGCTCTGATTTTGGCCCTCAAGGAAAACTAATTGAGGAGCCCCGGTGTTAAGGATTAAAAAAAAGGTGCAGCAATTTAAAGCGTATTTAAAAGATGTTAAAAAGTCAATAGGACTAAATTACAGCTCAGGGTTAAAACAATAAATTAAATAAGTTCAAAGTGATTAAAGCTAGACCCCCCTATAGATATATTTCATTTTACTGTGTCTCAAATAGAGTTTAAAAGGCTCAAACAGAGTAGTACTTTTCAGGCGAAAACAGTAGTGTGTTACTCTAAAAGGCCAGCAGAGGGCGCATGGCGATTGAAGGAGCCTAAAAGCTGCACAGAGGCAGCAGCATATTAAATCCTGCAGCCGAGCCAAACACCAGCTCAAGTGGTCTGCCTCTTTGTTTCCTATTACAGGATGGAATCACACCCCTACATGACACACACTGGGTCAGGGGGGCAACAATGGCAGAGTGAGGGAGAGTTTGGAGCTCCAGCTGGGAGATCAGTGACTCTTCATCCAGGAGAGATCAGCCTGCTTTGAAAGCTGAAGCTCAACATGGAGCGTGTCAGAGGTTGACGGAGAATTCTCCACTGCAGCACCTTGCTTCTTCTACCAAGCTTTGAAATGTGGAGCTCCACACGGCTCTGCCACAGTCACAGGACTAAAGCCCAGAGAAGAAGTCTCAGTTTCTCATGGAGATCCTCAGTGTGGATCATCTCATATCAGCCTGATGTCTGACCTTTAGTGTCAACACAACTTTCACTGCACACAAACTCAAACATGGAGTCTGACCTCAGAGTCTCCAGACTACAGAGTGGACTCTCCAGAAAACCACACAGCTGCTCAGCTCCTGAATCCTGCAGCGGGTTCCCACTCAGGTCCAGATGTTTCAGATGTTTCAGGAGGGAGGGGTTGGACTTCAGAGCTGAGGCCACAGAAGAACAGCTGATCTTTGACAACCTGCAGCCCCTCAACCTGAATAAAGAGAGAAAGAAGTGAGATTAGAGGACAAAGTCTGATGTTGAAGTCATTGAGACTGAAGAAGGTTCAGACTGGAAGAGTTTAGAAATGTAAAGTCCAAACAGCTGAAGCCACCAGGAGGAGAAGAGTCTCATCAACATGCTGATCACTAACATGCTGCAGAGCTCAGTCCATCTCTGTCCTCCATCATCTGGATCCTCCTAAACTCCTCTCAGAGGTTTGACTTCAACACATTCTAACTTCAGACAGTGAACTGACCTCAGAGTCTCCAGGTTACAGTTTGGACTCTCCAGTCCAGCACACAGAACCTTCACTGATGAATCCTTCAGCTGGTTCTCACTCAGGTCCAGATGTTTGAGATGGGAGGAGTCAGACTTCAGAGCCGAGGAGATCACTTCACAGTCGGAGAGTTGACATGAAGAAAGGCTGTAATGAGACACAGAGAGGACAGGACGTTGTTATGAGGACTTTGTTGGACCTCAGAGCTTCAGATCGTCTTCTCTGGGTTTGACTTTGGCTTCATGTGGACGTGAAGGAGAGGACATGGAGGTCCACATGTTTTGTTCATGTCTTCAGTTCCAGATGTTGAAGTGAAGCTGTGGAGTGGAGCTGGACGTCCTGCTACTTCTTTCTATTCATTACAGAGTGTTTGGTTGGAGAGACGGGGACAGTGGAGACAATCATTCTTCTGAGAGACACAATTCATTCATTCATTCATGGTTTAGTTTGTGAGAACTGTGGGAGCAGAGACATTGTCCTGGAGTTTGTTTAATCTTCTTTGGTTCTAGTTTTGTACTTCACTTTGATTTGAGTCTTTTTGTCAGGAAATTGTCCAGTTTGGAAAGACAAAGGTTCCAGATGTGTGTCAGTAGTTTGGTTTCATCTCCATTTAGTCTCAATCTGAAGATTTGGTTTTACATTTGATAATAATTTCTATGATTTCTTCCTTACTAATGAAATGTCTCTGGGTCTTTCTCTTTACACTCTTTAATAGATTCCATGTGTCTTTAATAGGATTCTTCTTTTCTTAGATTTCACCACTTTTATTTTTGTAGATATATGAACATTCTCACGGTAGTAGTTAAAGTATTTTTATATTTCACATATTTATTTGCCGCTTCTTTTTTTATTGTTTGTTTTATAGATTCTCTGTATCATGTATTTTTCCTTTTGATATAATCTTTTAATCCTTCTTTGATCAATAGATGATCTTTGTTATTGTTTTCTTTGTTTAACATTTATTACTAATTCTGCATTTCTTATTCTTCTGATTCCCAGTCACTTGGAATAAATGCGTTACTATTTCCAAACCAGTAATCAGATTAAAGTTAGCGTTACTATTGTAGCGTTACTATTGTAGCATTACTACTGTAGCGTTACTATTGTAGCGTTACTATTGTAGCGTTACTATTGTAGAGTTACTATTGTAGCGTTTCTATTGTAGCATTACTATTGTAGCATTACTATTGTAGCGTTACTATTGTAACGTTACTATTGTAGCAATACTATTGTAGCATTACTATGGTGGCGTTACTATTGTAATGTTACTATTGTAGCATTACTATTGTAGCATTACTATTGTAGCATTACTATGGTGGCGTTACTATTGTAATGTTACTATTGTAGCGTTACTATTGTAGCATGACTATTGTAACGTTACTATTGTAGCGTTACTGTTGTAGCGTTACTATTGTAGCGTTACTATTGTAGCGTTACTATTGTAGCGTTACTATTGTAACGTTACTGTTGTAGCATTACTATTGTTGCGTTACTATTGTAACGTTACTATTGTAACATTACTATTGTAGTGTTACCATTGTAGCGTTACTATTGTAGCGTTACTATTGTAACGTTACTATTGTGACATTACTATTGTAGCATTACTATTGTAGCATGACTATTGTAGCATTACTACTGTAGCATTACTATGGTGGCGTTACTATTGTAATGTTACTATTGTAGCGTTACTATTGTAGCGTTACTATTGAAGCATTACTATTGTAGCGTTACTATTGTAGCGTTACTATTGTAGCGTTACTATTGTAGCATTACTATTGTAGCGTTACTATTGTAACGTTACTGTTGTAGCATTACTATTGTTGCGTTACTATTGTAACGTTACTATTGTTACATTACTATTGTAGTGTTACCATTGTAGCGTTACTATTGTAGCGTTAGTATTGTAACGTTACTGTTGTAGCATTACTATTGTTGCGTTACTATTGTAGTGTTACCATTGTAGCGTTACTATTGTAGCGTTACTATTGTAACGTTACTATTGTTACATTACTATTGTAGTGTTACTATTGTAGCGTTACTATTGTAGCGTTACTATTGTAGCGTTACTATTGAAGCATTACTATTGTAGCATTACTATTGTAGCGTTACTATTGTAACGTTACTATTGTAACATTACTATTGTAGCGTTACCATTGTAGCGTTACTATTGTAGCGTTACTATTGTAGCGTTACTATTGTAACGTTACTATTGTAGCGTTACTAATGTTGCGTTACTATTGTAACGTTACTATTTTAACATTACTATTTTAGCGTTACTATTTTAGCATTACTATTGTAACATTACTATTGAAGCATTACTATTGTAGCGTTACTATTGTTGCGTTACTATTGTAACGTTACTATTGTAACATTACTATTGTAACATTACTATTGTAACATTACTATTGTAACATTACTATTGTAACATTACTATTGTAGCATTACTATTGTAGCGTTACTACTGTAGCATTACTATTGTAGCGTTACTACTGTAGCATTACTATTGTAGCATTACTACTGCGTCCAGCAAGATGAGATTCTTCTCTACAAAGACACTTTATTATTAAACAGAAGCGGCTGCTCGTTCTCTCCTCCAAACTAACAGACACACACAGAGCATGCAGTCCGACCTGACCCGCCCCCTTCTCCACTCTCAGCCAATCACAGAGCAACTCACTCTAACTAGTTCAGGTCGGATAGAGCAGATAGAGCAGATAGTGCAAATGTATAATAAATCAATAGTGCAACAACAGACTACAACTACATCTCTGGGTAAATCAAAATCAGCAATAGTAAAAATCTGATAATAAAAGCGTGAGTCAGATATAAATACAACAAAGAATGAAGGTCAAAGGTTAAATATGTATCAGCAGGAGGCCAGGCAGTGATCAGAACTGAGTTTGTGGCAAAAAGGAGTAACTAGTAATCAGTACTTGGATTACTTTTTCAAACTAACTGTGGCAACACTGATTAGTATTGATCAAAGAGTCATGACTCATGAACAAAAATGGAATCTGATGTGCATCAGAAAACCTCGGGGCACCACCTGTTTAACAGGAAATGATGCCAATTTATATCAGTCTCATCAAGATAGACTGAACAAAACTATTCATTTAGAATTTGAATTCTTAGTTAAATTAATAACAATTAACACAATTAATCATAAAGGATGAAGAATTTCAGAGTTCCTGACATAGAAGAGGTCGACATTTTATTCACCTTTCTACACATTAATAAGACAACAAGTAGTGACAGTAGGATTCCTAAGATTATATTCATTTAAAATGAGAAGAAGAAAACTACACAGATTCTGTGTGAGGGTCAGAAAGTAAAGACAGTGGTTCATGAAGCTTCATCTGGCCATCACTAGAATAAACTATTCTATTCTATTTTGTCCCGTCGCTGTGCTTCACTCCACTGATTTGACTGGTTGCTTCATAAGAAGTACTGCTCACTGTGAGGCTCTTGCCTCTGCTCTCTCATCCTCCTCTCTTTCCTTGGTGGATCCTCAGCCTCCTAAGTGATGATATTTTCATCCAGCCACAGGAGCACACCTGAAGTGAGTGTCCTGCTGCTGCTGCTGGGCTTGTCTCATGTGTGGTGTTCTTGCTCGTAGTCGTGTCGGTGTCAGAGTCTGAGGCAGAACTCTGTGACATGGAGCATCACAAACACAGTGAGTGGAGGAAGTAAAGCTGCTGCTCTCCACCTGAACTTACACTGGAAACTTTACTTTGTAGTTTTACTTCCTGATTAATAGAGGAGAAAATATCAAGAGGCTGCAGTGTTCTACTGAGATGTTTTACTGATGTTCTAGAGATGTGAGCAGGAGAACAGAGAGTGGTGGATATTAATGATCAATAAAGTCAGAACCTGAGAGCTTCCAGTTTACAGTGAGGACTCTCCAGTCCAGCCGACAGCCGCTTCACTCCTGAATCCTGCAGGTCGTTGTTACTCAGGTCCAGATGTGTCAGACTCGAGGACTGAGAGCTGAGGACTGAGGACAGAGCTCCACAGCTTCACCATGACAGACCACATCTCCTCAACCTGAAGAAGAACCAACAATGAAAACCAGTTCAATGTTTGTCATGGACTCAGTTCTACATATTTGTTCATGAACCACGTACACAGCTTTGTTGGAGGCTTTGACCACTGGCAGCAGCTTCAGAAGAGCCTCCTCTGAAGCAGAGTATTTCTTCAGGTCAAACTCCTTCAGATCTTCTTCTGATGACAGTAAGATGAAGACCAGAGCTGACCACTGAGCAGGAGACAGTCTATCAGTGGAGAGACGTCCTGATCTCAGGGACTGTTGGATCTCCTCCACCAGAGAACCATCGTTCAGTTCATTCAGACAGTGGAACAGATTGATGCTTCTCTCTGCAGACAGATTCTCACTCAGCTTCTCCTTGATGTACTGGACTGTTTTCTGATTGGTCTGTGAGCTACTTCCTGTCTGTGTCAGCAGACCTCGGAGGAGACTCTGATTGGTCTGCAGTGAAAGACCCAGGAGGAAGCGGAGGAACAAGTCCAGGTGTCCATTTGGACTCTTCAAGGCCTCGTCCACTGCTCTCTGATGGAGATGGTGGAGATTGTTCTTCATCAGGACTGTTGACCTCCAGGAGGTTTGTTGTTGTTCGTCCAGGAGGTTGATTCCAGAGCTGATGAAGGTCTGATGGACATGAAGAGCAGCCAGAAACTCCTGAAGACTCAGATGGATGAAGCAGAAGACCTTGTCCTGGTACAGGCCTTGCTCCTCTTTAAAGACCTGTGTGAACATTCCAGAGTACAGTGAGGCTGCTCTGAGATCCAGGCCACACTCTGTCAGGTCGGAGTCATAGAAGATCAGATTTCCTTTCTGCAGCTCATCAAAAGCCAGTTTTCCCAGAGACTCCACCATCTCCCTGCTCTCTGGACTCCAGTGTGGATCTGTGGCAGCTCCTCCATCATACTTGACCTTCTTGACTTTGGCCTGGACCACCAGGTGTTGGATGTACATCTGAGTCGTGGTCTTGGGCAGCTCTCCTCCCTCTCTGCTCTTCAACACCTCCTCCAGAACTGTAGCAGTGATCCAGCAGAAGACTGGGATGTGGCACATGATGTGGAGGCTTCGTGAGGTCTTGATGTGGGAGATGATCCTGCTGGCTTGCTGCTCCTCTCTGAACCTCCTCCTGAAGTACTCCTCCTTCTGTGGGTCAGTGAACCCTCGGACCTCCGTCACCATGCCCACACAGTCAGGAGGGATGTGATTGGCTGCTGCAGGTCGTGTGGTGATCCAGAGGCGAGCAGAGGGAAGCAGGTTCCCCCTGATGAGGTTTGTCAGCAGCACATCCACTGAGGTGGACTCTGTAACATCAGTCAGGATCTCAGGGTGCTGGAAGTCCAGAGGGAGTCGACACTCATCCAGACCGTCAAAGATGAAGAGCACCTGGAGGTCTTCAAAGCTGCAGAGTCCTGCTTCTTTGGTTGGAGTGAAGAAGTGATGAACAAGTCCCACCAAGCTGAACTTCTTCTCCTTCAGCACATTCAGCTCTCTGAAGGTGAATGGAAATGTGAAGTGGACGTCCTGGTTGCTTTGGTCTTCAGCCCAGTCCAGAGTGAACTTCTGTGTCAGGACTGTTTTCCCAATGCCAGCCACTCCCTTTGTCAGCACTGTTCTGATTGGTGGAGATCTTCCAGGTGAGGCTTTAAAGAGGTCTCCTGGTCTGATGCTGCTTTCTGCTCTGGCTGCTCTCCTGGATGCTGTTTCAATCTGTCTGACCTCATGTTCCTCATTGACCTCTGCAGTCCCTCCCTCTGTGATGTGGAGCTCTGTGTGGATCTGCTTCAGGAGGGTGGACTCTCCTGCTTTAGAGAGCCCCTCAAACACAACCTGGAACCTCTTCTTCAGGGCACATTTCACCTTTTGTTGGCAGACTCCAGGAGAAGTTCCTGAAAAGAAGAAAGCAGGAATGAGTTGAGTGTGTTTGACATTGAATGTGAAGATGACAGTGTGTTAGTGGAGATGTTTCTCCTCCATCAGCTCCATCCAGCTCCTCAGTGGAGACCAAACAGCCTCTGATCTGATGCAGATGTTTGCATCACATGAGCAGCAGAGTTCAGGAACTCTCTTTGTGTCTCCTCTTCTCTGCTGCTTGTTTTGGACTTTCTGCCTGTTTCACACTTTCTGTGTCTGACCTGGAAATGACCTGTGTTCTCTGGATGGACTCTGTTTCTGACTGCTTTCTGCTCCAGCTGAGAACATTTCAGCTTCATCTCCATCCTGTGAAATGAGATCAAATCCTCTTACTGCTCCTCAGACGCTCAGCCAGCTCCTCCTGCTTCATCCTCCTCAGGAAGTCCAGGGTGATCCTCAGAAATGACTCTCTGCTGCTCCTCTGCTCTTCATCCTCATCCTCCCTCTCACTCTCTGAGCATGCTGGGTAATCTGGACTCAGGAGCTTCTTCATCTGCTTCAGCTCCTTCTTCATGAAAGTCACCATGTTGTCCTCCAGCAGCTGGAACAGAGAAACATCTGGAGTTGACTTTGAGCTGAAACTGAAGCCAGATTGAGATGTGAGTGTAAATCCAGTGCAGAGAGCAGGATGGACAACATGTGAAGCCAAATCACACTTCATGTGGGATCTCCAGCAGAAGCAGCTTCAAGCATCAGTGAAGCCTGGAAGCTGGATGAAGGTTGGACTGTTTCACTTTGGACCTGAATGGATCTAATAAGCTGAGTGTCTGTTTCATGTTTCAGCTGGAAGTCACAGCAGCTTCTTCTGTCTCATGATGTGACAGTAAAGTGTTGAATGGAGACGTGTTCTCACCATAAATGTGGAGTCCAGATGTCTTTGATGCTGAGGGGCGGAGCCACCAGGGAGAAGCTGGGAGCTCTGCTGGCTCACGCTGCAGAAACATGTTGACTTTGTTAAAGCTGCTGTGTGGTGTGATGAGGAATCCTGAGACAAACACTGATTCTCACCCCTCATCACCACTTCCTGCTCCACATTTAAAGGTTAAGGGTTCCTCCTTAGAGCGGTCACTCTTCATGGACACCCAGCTGGATGGAAACCCAGAGGCAGAGCTAAAAACAAACACAACATCAGGAACAGACTGACTGGAACAATGGAAGATACATGGAAGAACTGAGACTTTGATTCTCTCAGTCAGACTTTGTGAAAATACTGTGAGGATATTTAATAGTTATAAACTGTAGTTCCACATTTAAAGTCACTCTACCAGAAAAACAATATTCAAAATGTACTTCCCATAAAACATCTCCCTTCTGCAGAGAGAATAAACCAAAACACCAAAACAAGACCATCAACACTCATTTGGACTCATTTCCAACCTGCAGTTTCCCAAATCGATCCACCAAAGATGATGTTTACAAACAAAACATCAAACTGTGTTGATGTTTCCTAACTGACATCATCTTGGGAAATCTGCCACAAGGGTTTCTGGGATATCAAAGATGGCGTCGCAGAAGCTGAAGCAAAATGATCAAGATTGGACCGATTCAGCCCAAAATAAAAGACTGGACTTTCTCAGAGAAAGAGGATTAGAACCTCCAGAATATTCTTAAATGTTGTGAAACTGATCATTAATCAGCAAGAGGTCAACACACTGGTATGTTCCTTTAAATTTAAATGCTGGAATTATGTGTTTGTGTGAGTGTCATGACCAATTCCATTCAGAAAGGTATTAATGTATCAGAGATCAACATCAACAACTGAAACTGGATCCTACATGTTTCATGTTTCCCAAATGGATTCTGGTCGAATAACTTTAAAGTTAAAAGTTAAAAGAAGTTCTCCTCATATGATTCAGGTCCATTAAAGTTCCTAGTTTATCCACCATCATCAACAGCTCCTCTGGTTCCCCTCCAGAAAGTCCATCTGGACTAAAACTCAGTTCCCTAAAATACTGGAAGTGAATCTTAGAGTGAGCACAACTTCTCCCACTCTGGTTTTGAGGAAATAAAAGAAAAGAAAGAGTTTCTTACTTTGTGTCTGAAGGTCCAGGTTCAGCACTGAAGTCTGGTTGTTTGTCTTTGGACCGGTCACTCTTCATAGACAAGCTGCTGGATACTGAAGACCCTGCTGTGTGTCTGAACTTCTCATCTCTACACACACACACACACACACACACACACACACACACACACACACACACACACACACACACACACACACACACACACACACACACACACACACACAGTCAGAATGTTGTATTATATCAACAGATCACACTTGGTTCTTATCATTTCATTTCCTGTTTTCAACAAAAGAACTTTAATGTTATTTTCTTCTGGAAAAGTTTTCAGGACTTGATCAGTAAAAATATGTTTGATGAAAGAACTTCAATAACCTTCATGTCATTTCCAATCTGCCATTTGTTTCAATGTTCCTGGAAAAGTAGGAGCATCTGATCTGGACTCTGACTTTTCCCACAATAATCAGTATGAACAGTTCCAGTCTGGTTTCCCTCAATGAAGCTCAGAAACAGAAACTCTCATCAGAATCACCATCAACCACCTGACTGCAGCTGACTCTGGACTTTTACCCTCCTCCTCCTCTTCCTCCTCTTCCTCCTCTTCATCCTGATCCCCCTCCTCCTCCTCCTCCTCCTCCTCCTCCTTGAATCTGAGTACAGCCTGTGTCTCCAACTCCATGTAACCCTCCTCTACAGACTGACGTCCATCAGACTGTTCATCACATCACTGGATTGGTTCAATTCAATTCCATTTGATTAAATATGATTCAATAGAATTCATAGAGAACCACAATAATCTCAAGGTACTTCTATAGAGAAAAAACTCAACTGTTCCACCACAGCAAGTAAAAGCAACAGTAGAAAGAAAAAACATTTTAACAGGAAGAAAAGTGTAGAACCAGACTCAGAGGAGACTTTCTGTTCTTCTGGTTGAAGATTCAAATATAGAAAGTGATGAAGTGACAGGACAGGGACAGAGGGAAACAAGCAACATACAGATTTGTCTTTAGTTGCATTGAGTTCATTGAGTTCAAATCTTTTACATCCCCCCCATCCCCCTCTCCTCTGGTGTTCCTCAGGGCTCTGAAACCAGCAGATTCATCATCAAAATAGGACTTTTGAAAGAGTGTAGGATCAGACTTTGCTGGTCAGTTTGCAGTTTGGACTCTTGTACTAAAATACTGGAAGTGAATCTTAGAGTGAGCACAACTTCTCTCACTCTGGTTTTGAGGAAATAAAAGAAAAGAAAGAGTTTCTTACTTTGTGTCTGAAGGTCCAGGTTCAGCACTGAAGACTGGTGGATTACCTTTGGACCGGTCACTCTTCATAGACAAGCTGCTGGATACTGAAGACCCTGCTGTGTGTCTGAGCTTCTCACCTCTACACACACACACACACACACACACACACACACACACACACACACACACACACACACACACACACACACACACACACACACACACACACACACACAGTCAAAATGCTGTATTAGATCAACAGATCACACTTGGTTCTTATCATTTCATTTCCTGTTTTCAACAAAAGAACTTTAATGTTATTTTCTTCTGGAAAAGTTTTCAGGAATTGATCAGTAAAAATATGTTTGATGAAAGAACTTCAATAACCTTCATGTCATTTCCAATCTGCCTTTTGTTTCAAAGTTCCTGGAAAAGTAGTAGCATCTGATCTGGACTCTGACTTTTCCCACAATAATCTGTATTCTGAATTTCACCTCTTACAGATTAAACTTGGATTAGAAAGGCCCAGTCAGTCACCAGATCTCAATCCAATAGAACCTGAATTTCACCTCTTACAGATTAAACTTGGATTAGAAAGGCCCACAAAACAACATCAAGTGAGCGGCTCTGCGGTGAAGCCTGGAAGAGCATTAAAATAGAGGAAACCCAGCGAGCGCCTGCTGACGTCATGAGTTCACAACTTCAGCCAGTCATTGCCTGCAAAGGCTTTTCAACATGTGTGAGAGATGAAGGATTGATTCTCTCTTATTTCATTGGTTCAGTGACTTTTGAGCCTCTGACATGAAGGGATTGTGTTCAAATCCTTTAGTTCCTCACATTGTTCTGGGATGTTTTAGTTGAAGCCACTGAATTAAAGCTGAAGTCTGGAGGGTTTCATTTCTATTTCCTGTGGTAATATACAGAACAAAATGAGACAAACTTTGTCTCTGGACAAATCTTTGTGGACCAAACTGTAAGTTAGTGATGTGGGACGTTTGGACTTCAGTGTCATGTGGAGACGTCCACTTCCTTTAAACTCCCTGTTGGAAAGGTGACACTGCTCTGACCTTGGATCAGGTTAAGAGGAGTTAGAAACTCTGACCTGAAAGACAACACATGATCTTCTAGTCTTTGTCCTTTCCACTGCTTGTCCTTGTGTCTTTCATGATCACATTGGGACTGATCATGGGGACGGTGGAATGTCTCTGCACCTCATGTCCTTTATTGCAGCTCTTTTTCTGCTGCCTGTTGAAATCACTTCAGCTCACTTTGGATGACTTGAAATCACTGAGCCTTGAGACGTGTCAATACAGCAGAGCCACTTTTACTACATTTCATCTTTCTATGGAGTTTACATTTAGTGTCCATTCTTCTGTTTGCTGTTTGACTGAATGCAGGAGGGGGGACGTCTCTTACCTGTCCATACACTCTGGTGGGTCTTCTTCATCCACGTCCCACATGTTGAGTCAGACAGAGAGAAACACACCAACCTGCTCAACACACACACACGCACACACACACACACACACACACACACACACACACACACACACACACACACACACAGAGGAGATCATGTGTGTGGTGCAGCAGGAAACAGAAACCCACATCCTGGTAGTTCCAGTTAGAGACGGTATCATTCAGTAGACTGAGATCAGAGAGCGACAGCCGAGACAAAACAGAGAAAGAAGAAAAACAAGAAGCATAAATAATGAACAAACAGAGGAAATAAGATGAGAGAAGAAAATATAGAAACATGAAAAATACAACAATCAATAGGATTAATGTCAGTTGGAGGTTTCAGGGAAAAATGAAGCGTCTGGATGATAAATAATGAGATGATTGAGTCGTGTGTGTGTGTGTGTGTGTGTGTGTGTGTGTGTGTGTGTGTGTGTGTGTGTGTGTGTGTGTGTGTGTTTGAATGTTTTAGAGACTAACACAAACGTGAGCCAATCAGAGTGAAGGAGGGCTGAAGCCCCGCCCACTGCTGAATGTTTTCAGAGTTTCTCCATGGAGAAGAAAAGAAGTGAAGAAAGGAGTTAAATGGAGGATGAAATGTTTGTCCAACAGGTGAAGAAGAAGAAAGCAGCTGTCAGAGGTTTGTGATGGTGTGAATGAAAGAGAAAAAGAGAAGTTAGAAAGTCTTTTGCTCCGTTGTGGAAGCTTCTAAAGAGCTGAGAGATTCTCACCTGAACTCTCTTCTCTTCTTCTTACAGACACTTTTCCATGTGTGAGGAAACTTGTGGAGAGAAGAAGCTGCTCTTCGTCCCTCTGAGTCCGTCTCAGTCCGTCTCTGATGTCTGACAGCGTCGACGTTCTCTTTCCTGCTCTGACACACCCAGAGGAGGACATTCCTGAGAAAACCTGTTTGAAACCTGCTTCATGACGTCAATGTGAACTTTAAAGTGAAGGTGGAGCTTTAATATAAAGTCTGACTCTTTATTTGGAGGAAGAACTTTTCTCTTAGAACAGCTGTTCAACATGTGGCTCTTCAGCTCCTCTGTAGCGGCTCCCTGAAGCTTCACTGAATCACACTGAAACCAACATTGTGTTGTGGTTGCACTGGGAAGAAGGGCTCACATTAGAAGGGGGCGGGGCCAGGTGACATAAGTGGAGAGAGGAGGTGTGGTGCACTGATGTCAGGGGTGGAGTCAGAGGGGGTGGAGCTTCACCTGTTGGAATGTTTGGCCTGACAGCTTCAGTCTGGGTGGAGAAACAAAGACTCTCCACTCCACCCACCGTCTGTCTGCTTCCACCACTTCTACACTCTTTTATTTTCATTCTATTTACACAACAGAGTCTTTTTCAAAAGGAATCTGGTCTCTTGTGAAAACCACTTTGAAAAAACAACAAATTAAAAAAAAAAACAAGCAAAAACAAGTAATGGGGATAAAACACCTTACAACAGCAAAGATAAAAAACCTTAAATGACCAGAGTTTCAAAACAAAAGAGGTTGAACATTTTTAAAAAGACATGAAATTCTATCTAAAAAGGAGTGCTTGATTAACTTGATAGATAGCAGGTGAGCAGTGGAGGGAGGGGAGGCACAGAAGGAGGTACAGCAGAAGGGGCGTGGCCAGCCTTGCCCTGCAGCAAGGTAGAAATAAATAGGAGAGAGAGACAGGCCACAGCCACAGACAGCAGAGAGAGACAGACAAGAAAGTCTTCAGAGGGTAAAACACCAGGAAGAAGAGGGACGAGGGAGGAGACTGCCGATACCCAACAACTCAACTGAGCTGGGGCGCCAAAAGCCAAGAAGATGACATCATCCATCAGGTCCTGCTGATTTTCCAGATTTCAGTATTGAGATAGCAGCAGCAAATTCCTCCAGTGAAATAGGTCATATAACCTAGCCCTGGTATTTTCTATAAGATCAGGGAAGTATGGATGGTTGAAGAGGACCACACAGTGGCACAGTGGCTTTCCCCCTCGCCTCAGCGAGAAATGGTTAAAATACCAGCTGGGGCCTTTCTATGTGGAGTTTGCATGTTTCCCCATGTGTCCATGGGTTTCACACTCCAAAAACATGCATGTAAGGTTAATCGGTGACATAAATTTCACCTCGGTATGAACATGAGTGTGTGTGTTTGTCCTGTGATAGACGGTGACCTGTCCAGGTGTGTCCTGTCCTCGTCCATAGCAGGCTGGGATCAGCGTCACTACCCCACCACCATGAGGGGGATACAAGATGGATGGATTGTTTAAGAAGTTCTCTTGAGAAGCAGTTTTCTGGAAATTCAGAGGTTTAGAGTCTTGAGTGAAACTTCCGAAAAATGTCGTTTATTCTGAAAGGTCTCTTGATTTCAACATTCTCTATTCTAATTTTTCTGATTTGTTGTTTTGCGCCGATCATTTCAGTTAGTTTGCTTGTAGTTTCTCTGATTTCTCTCAATGTAAGTAGTAGTGTTGTACCGATACCAGTATCGGGAGGGGGGGGCGATACCACACTAAAAGCTGGTATCGGTATCTGGAGGTATGAACTATTAACTCGCCGATACGCAGCGCCGTGTGTTTTTCTCTCTCCCGACTCTCACTGGTGCCCTGACTCCTGATCTATGTATGGTGATGATAGATGGATGGATGATGGATGGATGGAAGGAAGGTTGATGAATGGATGGATGGAGGGCGGGATGGATGGAGTAATGGATGAATGACAGATAGATGATGGATGGATGGATGACGGAAGAATGGATGGTTGGATGAATGATGAATGGATGGATGGATGGAAGGAAGGATGATGGATGACTCCATCCATGGATGGATGATGGATCGAAGGATGGATTGGTAGATGATGGATGATGGATGCATGATGGATGAATGGATGGATGATGGTCGAATCCATCCATGGATGGATGATGGATCGAAGGATGGATTGGTATATGATGGATGATGGATGCATGATGGATGGAAGGAAAGAAAGGATGGATTGGTAGATGGAAGGATGGATGACGAATGGATGGATGATGGAAGGATGGATGGAAGGATGTATTGGTAGATGGATGGATGAATTTATAAATCACGGATGGATGACAGATAGATGGATGGATGAATGACGGATATATGATGTATGGATGGATTACGGATGGATGGATGGTTGGATGGTTGGATGAATGATGGATGGATGATGGATGGATGGATGGATGAATGGAAGGAAGTCTGATGGATGGATGGATTGATTGATCGAATGATGGATTGGTAGATGATGGATGGATGATGGATGAATGGATGGATGGTGGATGGAAGGAAGGATGATGGATGGATTGATAGATGGAAGGATGTATTGGTAGATGAATGGATGGATGGATGAGGAAGGATGGATTGGTAAATGGATGATGGATAGATGAATGATGGATGGATGGATGGATGACATATGGATGGATGAGGAAGGATGGATTGGTAGATGGATGGATGGATGATGGAAGGATGGATGGAAGGATGGATTGGTAGATGGATGGATGGATAAATGACAGATGGATGACAGATTGATAAATGGATGGATGGATGGATGATGGATGGATGGATGGTTGAATGGATGATGGATGGATGGATGATGGATGGATGGAACAATGGATGGATGGATGAAGGAAGGAAGGATGATGGATGGATGATGGAAGGATGTATGGATGAATGACAGATGGATGGATGGATGGATGGATCAATGTTGGATGAATGACAGATGGATGGATCGATGGATGGAAGGATGGATTTGTAGATGGGTTGATGGATGGATGACAGATGGATGGATGGATGGATGGAAGGATGGATTGGTAGATGGATGACAAATGGGTGGATGGAAGGAAGGATGATGGATGGATGGATGGATGACAGATGGATGGATGGATGGAAGGATGATGTTTGGATGGATGGATGGATGGATGGATGGAAGGATGGATTGGTAGATGAATTGATGGATGGATGACAGATGGATGGATGGATGGAAGGATGATGTTTGGATGGATGGATGGATGGATGGATGGATGGATGGATGGATGGATGGATGTAGATCACCGTGTGCGGGTTCAAGCCCCGCCCCAGACAGCTCTGGTACCCACAGCGGTACTGAGCCTCGATGGAGCCTTGGCTAAATGAAGCCTCATCAACCAGTTTCTTTATTTTCTGACTCCACCAGATGGCGCTGTTGGTTTGAAGATAGAGGCTGAAAGATTGGCAATGAAGTGTGTTTTCAAACATTTGTTGAACAGACAGCGCCATCTAGCGCCATCTGCTTGTATGGGAGGCTGCCTGAGAATAGCAGATGCTGTGAGCTTTTCATCCCCCTGGCTAGAGGGCGCTCTTCTTGCTCTTTTTCAACTCAAATTTTCACAAACACATCAATGTTGGTAAACGCTGTGTGACCTGGAAGGAAGTGATTTAAAGGGTATTTCTGACCTGAACCTGAGGGTTATCAGTAAGTAAACTAATAATAATACCCCAGATATTTTTACTGGAATGTTAATAGAATTTAAGAACATAAATAAATATGAACAGAAACAACAACATATAATAGATTGTGAGTAACTATTTTATTCTAGATAAACTATGAGAGAGAGAAACATACTGATGGTAGATTTTAAAAGAGTTAGAATCTTCTTGAGATTCCTTCAGTCTACAATTTGATGATAGAGCAGCTTCATGAGGGACGACAACATCAACACTTTAGGAGCCACTGCCGTGACCCGGATTTGAACCGTGGTTGCTGCGGCCACAAAGCAGAGTACTAACCACTATACGATCACGGTCACGACGCAGAGTACTAACTACTATACGATCATAGTCACAAGGAAACATTACAATGATATTATGTTTACCTATTGGCTGTCAGGAAATAGAATAGACTAGTTAGAACCAGCAGATGGCGTAATACTACTTCACGGATGCCAACTGCCATTAAAGCCAAAAGAAGAAGAAGAAAGTCACTTCAGAGAGGTCCCGGGTTCAATTCCCGGACGAGCCCTTTGGTCATCAACCATGATCCTTTGTGTTAAATTTCCAAAGAGGTTTTGACTTTGTGTGTGAGAATCCTCCTCCCAGACCAACCAGCAACATCTTCAAGAAGCAAAAGGACTCAACCAACAGTATCGGGGCTTTATTCACTTTGAGGAGCTTTCAAACAGCAACGCTGACACATTTCATGATTTTCTCCTAAAAACACTCGATGCTCTGGGTCTGGATGTTAAACTGATCCTGGACCAGGAACATGATGGAGCCAGAACAATGTCTGGCCTCATTTATAAAGGTTGATTATGACAAAACAGGTCCTGAAAGATGCGTACGCCACTTTCCACACATGGTAAAGTGGTGAATTAGTTAAGTGGTGAATTGAACCAGATGGTGAAGTGGTAAATTGGTGAAGTGGTGAATTGAACCAAATGATGAAGTAGTGAATGGAACCAGATGGTTAAGTGGTGAATTAGTGAAGTGGTGAATTGGTGAAGTGGTGAATTGAACCAGATGGCGAAGTGATGAACTGAACCAGATGGTGAAGTGGTGAATTGGTGAATTGAACCAGATGATGAAGTGATGAACTGAACCAGATGGTGAAGTGGTGAATTGAACCAGATGGTGAAGTGGTGAATTGGTGAATTGAACCAGATGATGAAGTGATGAACTGAACCAGATGGTGAAGTGGTGAATTAGTGAAGTGGTGAATTGAAACAGATGATGAAGATGTGAATTGAACCATATGGTGAAGTGGTGAATGAAACCAGATGGTTAAGTGGTGAATTGGTGAAGTGGTGAATAGCACCAGATGATGAAGTGATGAACTGAACCAGATGGTGAAGTGATGAATTCAACCAGATGGTGAAGTGGTGAATTAGTGAAGGGGTGAATTTAACCAGATGATGAAGTGATGAACTGAACCAGATGGTGAAGTGGTGAATTGAACCAGATGGTGAAGTGGTGAATTTAACCAGATGGTGAAGTGGTGAATTTAACCAGATGATGAAGTTGTGAATTGAACCAGATGGTGAAGTGGTGAATTGAACCAAATGATGAAGTGGTGAATTCAACCAGATGGTGAAGTGGTGAATTAGTGAAGGGGTGAATTTAACCAGATAATGAAGTGATGAACTGAACCAGATGGTGAAGTGGTGAATTGAACGAGATGGTGAAGTGGTGAATTTAACCAGATGGTGAAGTGGTGAATTTAACCAGATGATGAAGTTGTGAATTGAACCAGATGGTGAAGTGGTGAATTGAACCAAATGATGAAGTGGTGAATTCAACCAGATGGTGAAGTGGTGAATTAGTGAAGGGGTGAATTTAACCAGATAATGAAGTGATGAACTGAACCAGATGGTGAAGTGGTGAATTGAACGAGATGGTGAAGTGGTGAATTTAACCAGATGGTGAAGTGGTGAATTTAACCAGATGATGAAGTTGTGAATTGAACCAGATGGTGAAGTGGTGAATTGAACCAAATGATGAAGTGGTGAATTGAACCAGATGGTGAAGTGGTGAATTAGTGAAGGGGTGAATTTAACCAGATAATGAAGTGATGAACTGAACCAGATGGTGAAGTGGTGAATTGAACGAGATGGTGAAGTGGTGAATTCAACCAGATGGTGAAGTGGTGAATTCAACCAGATGGTGAAGTGGTGAATTAGTGAAGGGGTGAATTTAACCAGATAATGAAGTGATGAACTGAACCAGATGGTGAAGTGGTGTATTAGTGAAGGGGTGAATTGAACCAGATAATGAAGTGATGAACTGAACCAGATGGTGAAGTGGTGAATTGAACGAGATGGTGAAGTTGTGAATTTAACCAGATGGTGAAGTGGTGAATTTAACCAGATGATGAAGTTGTGAATTGAACCAGATGGTGAAGTGGTGAATTCAACCAAATGATGAAGTGGTGAATTCAACTAGATGGTGAAGTGGTGAATTAGTGAAGGGGTGAATTGAACCAGATAATGAAGTGATGAACTGAACCAGATGGTGAAGTGGTGAATTGAACGAGATGGTGAAGTGGTGAATTTAACCAGATGGTGAAGTGGTGAATTTAACCAGATGATGAAGTTGTGAATTGAACCAGATGGTGAAGTGGTGAATTGAACCAAATGATGAAGTGGTGAATTCAACCAGATGGTGAAGTGGTGAATTAGTGAAGGGGTGAATTTAACCAGATAATGAAGTGATGAACTGAACCAGATGGTGAAGTGGTGAATTGAACCAGATGGTGAAGTGGTGAATTGAAGTGAGTCAAAAATGATAAAGAATATAGAGCGATGGTGAAGAAGACTTGAATAATTTTTTAGAAGGGGACAGAAAAGTGTCTCATGTTTGTGAGTGAGACGTGTCAGAGCCTGTTTGACTTGTGTCTCCTCATGATCAAGAGACACTAACTCACTATTAATCTACTTGCTGCTGTTGATGTTAGACGTAAAGCTTGGTGATGCTGGGGATTGAACCCAGGCTTTCTGTCAGCGCATCTCAGGAGTCAAAGTAGCCAAACTTTACATCGACTCTTGTGTAACCAGAGCAGAGTATCACTCAAACTGCGGGGGAGGGGCTCATGGACCAGAGCAGTTGTTTCACCTGACCTCTCCTGGTTGGACTGTGGTCAGTTGTAAGCATTGGTGGTTCGGTGGTAGAATTCACACCTGCCACACGGGAGGCCCAGGTTCTGTTCCAATGCAACAGAACTTTTCCAAACCCTACTTTGTGAAGAGTTGACGTAAGTATCACTCCATGTTTTTTGGGGGTTTATTTCTTACTTGTCAACTGATGGTGCTTTTCCACTAGTACCTACTCAGCCCTACTTGACTCGCCTCGCTTTTGATGCTTTTCCACTACATGGTAGTACCTGGTACTTTCGTGGTACCTGCTCGGTTGAGGTTCCAAGCGAGCTGAAGCGACCGAAGTACTGAACCAAACTGTACAGACACATTTTGTACAGTGGAAACGGGGCTGAACAGTCACGAGTCACAAGGACCCTCACCTTGGCAAACACTTTGTGACCTGAGAGGGAGTGATTGGGAAGAACGTCTGTCCTGGAAGGACGTTTCTGATCTGAACCTGAGGGTTATCAGGAACCACACACAGAGAACCTTACACTCCCATAAACCACCTCTGGAGCATGTTGTTGTGGCCGAGAGGTTAAGGCGATGGACTCGAAATCCATTGGGGTCTCCCTGCGTAGGTTCGAATCCTGCCAACAAAGTTGTTCAATGTGTTGTGAATTTAAGAGAAAGACTCTTCTTGTGGATTATTTTATAAAGTAAAACCTCTGATGTAGCGACTCCCTGAAATCCAAGGACCAGAGTCCCATGAAGACAGGTTCTCCTCTTCAGAGGGTCTCATCATGAGGACAAGTTGTAGGACCAGAATGAACTAAACAACAAATATGTTATGGAAGGAAGATTTTGTTTGTATTTTAAAGTACACAACTGAATAAATACCTTAATAACTATAACTTAATAATACCTTGTGGAAACCGTGAAAGAAGAGACGGACAGAGTTGTCGAGTCGATTGTCTTTATTCTTTCCACACAGAACGACGGTCGTCCTGTCAAACATTTTACCCCGTGACATCACCGCACCTCCTCCTTTAACAGCTACCGCATCACCAACACACCCCTCACACGTCACCGACACACCCACTGCACTCTGAATGAGAGAACCTTTCCCAAAGGTGCACCACACAGCCCCCCCCCCCCCCCCCCCCCCCCCTGAATGTTCAGAATGGTACCACCCAGACTTAAGTCCTGTTCAGAGGTCTTAGCACGCGGCCATAACGGCTGCTGTGATATTGTTGGGGTGCCGAAAGTCCCCACAAGGCCTCCAACTTCCTCCACCATGATAGTCCTTATCCTGCACCAGAGGCCAAGTGGCTCGAGCCGAGCGCACCGCCGGCGGGAGCTGAAGCAGAAAAAGCTGTGGAAGAGGAACAAAGTTTCATCTGATCCCAGCAGCGCCGACATATTTTCTATCAACTCCGTGAGTTTACTGTCCCCCAAACCGCTCTGCTCATTCTTCCTGTGTGAGAATCTAACAAGAGCCTCTCTTTACATCCCCATCTGAACTGAAACAACCATGGAATTGATCAGCTGGTCTCTCAATGCAATGGACCAAATTTAAATTTTTTTATGGAGAATCAGTCGGTAGGGTGCTCTCTCTCTCTCTCTCTCTCTCTCTCTCTCCCTCCCTCCCTCCCTCCCTCCCTCCCCCTCCCTCCCTCTCTCTCTCTCTGAGTGACAGTTGTCAAATCTACCATATTTCAGCACTCATCGCATCACTGCTAATTTGTCCACTCATCAAATTTCACTAAACTTTCAGAAGAGAAAAATTTACAAATAATAAATATTTACCACCTTTTACACCCATAAGGCCACAAATCCTCTCATGAATCAGCAGCAGAGCAGAAAATGAAAAGAAAAAACCTGCTTCCCTTTTTAATCGTCCAAAACAGCCCAAAAACAGCCCTGGCTTAAAAAAGCTCTTCAAATCATCTGTCTCTTTTTGTCCATCGTCTCCCACCGTCTTCCCAGCGAGCTGACACACACAGTTTTAACTCAAAATCACAGTTTAGAGTGACGTGGTGTGGGAGCGCTGGAAATTCCCTCTCCTCCTCACCGTTCAGGTTTTACATTCAGTTTTGTGTACAATGAACTTTCTACTGATTTCAACTCAATAAAATACACAGCTGTCCATATAGAATATTTAAAAAAAATAATTAAATTCATAAAAGTATATTAAAGGGGTTAGATTTTATTTTATTTTTTTGTAATGAGGTGCTGGATCCAATCAAATAAGTGCCGGTCAAAATGTGGGAGGGGCCGGATCCTGTTGCGGTAAGATCTGGCCCAAATGAAGCTCTGGGATTATGTAACAAGACATCATTGTCCATTAATTCATTCATTTTCTTCCACTTATCCATTTCTGGGTCGCGGGGGTGACAGTCTGAGCACCGTCACCCAGATCACAATTTAAATCACATTTAAGAACCTTCCTGCAGGTGGTGAGCCCACAGGAAGGTGGCACCCGGCGTGGGACACAAACCCAATACCCTGAGATTGTGAGTCTCATGCTCTACCAACTGAGCTAGCCGGGGGTCATTGTCCATTAAGCTCCTAATATTTTGGAAACTGTCCTTTGGACTTTCAAAAATCTTGCTTTATGTTTCTGCCCGGTTTCGAACAGGGGACCTTTTGCATGTTAAGCAAACGTGATAACCACTACACTACAGAAACTCTGCTGGAGGTTAACAGGGTCGTGTGAAAACATTTGACTACAAGCAGCAACTCAATCCAGAAGAGACTGGAACAAGAACACAGCTCCTTGGACCGCTTGGTTTCCTCACTCAGCTCATCTCACTCTGAGGGAAAAGTTGTTCTTGATGATAAAAAAGTTCTTCTGAGAACATCAGTCCTCATCACTTTCTGCAGAGGAACATAGAGAGTGAGCTACCAGCAGCTGCTCTCTGTGGAGGAGAACATCAGTCCTCACCTCCACCCTTTCTGACAGGGGGAAGATGTGTGTGTGTGTGTGTGTGTGTGTGTGTGTGTGTGTGTGTGTGTGTGTGTGTGTGTGTGTGTGTGTGTGTGTGTGTGTGTGTGTGTGTGTGTGTGTGTGTTCCATGACACAATTGGATGTGTATTTGATGTATTTATTTGATGTTTCACATTGTGGATTTGCTGTGAGGTGCAAGAGGAGCTGCAGGGTGTGTGAAGGAGGAGGCACAGGATTGTGCAAGAGGAGGTGCAGGAGAAGGCGCAGGAGGAGGCGCAGGAAGAAGCGCAGGAGGGGGTGCAGGAGGAGGCGCATGATTGTGTAGGATGAGTTGCAGGAGGAGGAGGAGAAGGAGATGTAAGAGCAGGCACAGGAGGAGGTGCAGGATGTGTGTATGAGGAGGCACATAAGGAGGCGCAGGATGTGTGCAGCGGGAGGTGTAGGAGGACGCACAACAGGAGGCGCAGGAGGAGGCGCAGGAGGAGGCACAGGAGGAGGTGCAGGATGTGTGTATGAGGAGGCACATAAGGAGGCGCAGGATGTGTGCAGCGGGAGGTGTAGGAGGACGCACAACAGGAGGCGCAGGAGGAGGCGCAGGAGGAAGTGCAGGATAAGGCACAGAAGGAGGTGCAGGAGGAGGTTCAGGGGGAGGTGCAGGATGTCTGCTGGAGGAGATGCAGAAGGAGGTGTAGGAGGAGGTGCAGAAGGAGGCTCAGGATTAGGCTCAGGATGTGTGCAGGAGGAGGCACAAGAGGAGCTGCAGGATGTGTGCATGAGCAGGCACATAAGGAGGCGCAGGGTGTGTGAAACAGGAGGCGCAGGAGGAGGCGAAGAATGATGTGCAGGATGAGGCTCAGGAAAAGGCACAGGAGGATGCAGAGGAGAAGCTGCAAGAGGAGGCACAGGAGGAGGTACAGAATGAGGTGGAAGAGGAGGCGCAGGAGTAGGCGCAGGATAGTTCTATGGTAGAACTAGAAGCTCCGCCCACCTCACTACAACCTCCACTGGACTCTCTCCACCTATCAAGGCCAGCTGTCACTACAGGCTCAGAGGCTCAGGTGTTTTGTTGAGCTGCTGCTGCCCCCTGTTGACCGCTGTGTGACGGTGCAGATCACTCAGTGTGACCAACACACAGCGGAGGACTCATTTCATTTTCAAGACACAATCAGTCCAACACTGTCTGTCCATGCAGCTCACTCTCTGTGCTGTGGACACGTCCTCAGGTGATGGAGGTGAAGGTGGTGAACAGCTCCTGCTCCACTCAACACAAGCTGAAAAACTCACACACACAGGACACACAGCGTCCTCTCTGCTCTCCTCAGTGGATCTTCAGGACACACAGCGTCCTCTCTGCTCTCCTCAGTGGATCTTCAGGACACACGGTGTCCTCTATGCTCTCCTCAGTGGATCTTCAGGACACACAGCGTCCTCTCTGCTGTCCTCCACCTGCAGAGAGGACGGAACACAGGAGCCATCTTGGATGTTCTGTTAAAGAAGTGATTGGAGGTGAATTCATATGTTCTTGCAGAACGTCTCTTCAATCAAAGTTCTTGTTCCAGGACAGAAAAACTTGTGAAAACTTTCCAGGGTAAAGGAGGAGTGACGGGGCAGGAAATAAAGAGCTTCGTAACAATCTAATGGAAGCTCAGTAAAAATGTAGAGAACATAATTTTAAAGAATTTGTAAGGTTCTATTGAGATTTACAGGAGACCTCCAAAGTATTTCAGCATTTTCATAATTTTTATGTTCTGTAGAGTCCATTTTTTTACAGTTTGGGATTTTCTTCCAGTTTGAGAGCGAGCATTGAGAAGAAGACAAACTGTCTGAGGTATCTTTCCATAAATGATTGTGAAGTGTTGTTATTTCCAGTGTTGGACAGTGTATTCATTGTACTCCATGTACACCCACCAACGACCCCTTGTATACTAGAAATGACAGCTCCAGGTACATTTGTGTGTTTTTAAGAGTGTTGATAGTCTTCCTGTGGAAAACAAGTCAAATCAGGCTGCCTGCACTTCACACAGTCTGTCCTCTTCATGCTGACTTTGTCCTCTTCTAAATGGGACTAAACTGCTCTGTTGTCCGTCTCCTGTTTCAGTCTGATGTCTTCACCATCAGGAGGAAGAGTGTGTGTCCTCAGAAGCCTGGTTGTTTCCTTTAATGAAGATGAATACACTCTCCTTCAGGAGGACCTGCTAAGTTGATCACTGGATATTGTCCATGTAGCAGTGTTACCTGCTTCTTCTTCAAATGGAACTTTTATTCTGAAGAGTCTCCATAAGAATGAAAAATACATTAACGTAATTATTTTTAGTCTGATGATAAATGACACCCCAAAATATTTGAACTTTTTAATACTTATGTTCTTTGAAAGAGAAATAAATGTTGACATTTATTTTAATGCATACAATATTTGATACTTACAGTGTAAAAGAAAAAAGTAAAGTTTCGAGGTACTTTGAATCAAGTTTAAATATAGCATGTTGGCCTGTTAGGTTTAAGAAAATAGAACTTTTTCAAGACTTTGTGATTTGCAGCTTGATCTTGATAACTCAATAGTTCATCTGTTCATCCTAACATTTCCATCAGAACAAGAGTGTTGAGTTTGTAGTGTAGGCAGATATACTGTGTGAGAATTAGGCCCTGAATATCCCAAAGTAGTTTTTTTTCTTAATGTGTAAAGCTGTGCACTCCCATTATTACAGGTGTTAGAGAAATCTTCTCTATTATCATTAATTCATGTGTTTGTAGACATTGTTGTGCTGCATAAATCCTATCTGCTGGTGGAGAAACACTGGGTGTAAGGACCATGTGTGTGTGTTCTTAGATAAACCGCTTAATCTGCTGGAACTGTCTGTGCAGACTGACGCCCGGGTGATAGAAATGCATTGCGAGTCACTCATGATTACTAGATCAGGAAACGCCTATGCTTGTGTGAACCAACTGTGTGAATAAAAGCTGCAGGGAGACTGAAGCTGGACGGAGATATTCAGGAAGCTGAGTGAGTCAGACTTCATCTCCCCTTGCAGGTCAAAACTGTATGATGTGTGTGTTGTTCTTCACTCATCAGTATATTTGTCAGACTGCTATCGAAGAGTATTTTTGTGACACCTTCCTGTGTCCTGCTGCCTGGGCTCTCAGTCAGCTGGGACTGAATATTCTCTTGGGGAGCCTGACAGAGCCAGCATGTAACATGGCCTGGTGATTGGCTCAGCAGCGATGGGGGCGGAGCCTCCTTTGTGTGCAGGAGGCTTGGAGGGACAGGTTGAAGCTTGTCCTGTGCTGCCGGTGAAGCAATGCCAGGTTGAAAGAGCTCCTGTGAGGCGTCTGCCTCCAGTTTTCTCTTCACAACAACATGTTGGATTCATGTTCATGTTTATTTAAAGACTTTTCAATTTGTGGGGAAAAGTTGCTTTCAGGCTCCCAGAAACAACCAATCCATCCACTGCCACTGCAGCACTGCAGGACACTTTACCTGCGGAACACCTGCAGCACTGCTGTGGGATTTTGTGAGACGGAACTAAATCAGAGTGGTCTCTGGCACATGCCTGGACCACATGCTGAGCCACATGGTCCAGCCAGCGGCTCACAGGTTGATCCTCTGGACACTGCCCAGCTACTGAAGGAGGAAAATCTAGTGGTTCTGACAAACTCCCCACTCCACCCAGATGTGGAGGCTAAAAGCAGCTTCACATGAGGAATCAACCTGATGTGACCTGAGATGTCTGGTCCTTGGTGGAACTGCTTTCTTCTCTCTTGGCCTCTTTTCTTTCTTTACCTTCTCTTCCTGCTCCACATCATCATCATCCTCTTCATCTGATTCTCCTTCACCCTCCTCATTCCACTCTTCCTCTCTCACTGCTATCTCCCTCTGTTCACGTCCATCCTCCACCGCTGCTGCTGCTGCTAATATAAACTGATCTGTTTCACTCTCCTCAGCCTTTCTACCTTCCTGCTTATGTTTCACCACCACTTTAGTTTCTTGTACAAACGGAGAGTCACAATCAACTTTCCACACAGAAGCAGTAAATGTCAAAGCTCCATGCATTAAGGTGTCCATTAATTCTCTTGGTGATGTGAGATGACCAGCTTGTCTGTGTGACCAGCCATTAATCATTGCTCCAGCAGTGGCTTGTGCTTTTCCAGAACATTCCTTCATCCCAGCCATCATCTGGAGTGATTCAAATAATCTCACGTATTCTGAACAAATCCAGCTTTAATACATGTTACACCTCACCTGGGTTTGATGGAACACAGAGTCCATCTTGCAGGACATGCAGGACCTTCGCCTAGAGAAACATTTGATTTCACAACAATCAAGGGACACTAAAGCCTCGTTTCCACTGCGCAGTTTGTGTCTGTACGGTACGGTACGGCAAAGCGCACCCAGACATTGTTGTGCTGCATGTGTGTGTTGTTCTTCACTCATCCGAATATTTGTCAGACTGATATCGAAGAGTATTTTTCTGACACCTTCCTGGGATCTCAGTCAGCTGGGACTGAATATTATCTCAGCCAATCACAGAGAGCCTTACAGAGTCAGTGTTAAACATGGCCTGGTGATTGGCTGAGCAGCTATGGGGGCGGAGCCTCCTCTTTGTGCGCTGGAGGCTTGGAGGGACAGGTTGAAGCTTGTCCTGTGCTGCCAGTGAAGCGGTGCCAGGTTGAAAGAGCTCCTGTGAGGCGTCTGCCTCCAGTTTTCTCTTCACAACAACATGTTGGATTTCCTCTCTGCTTCACCATCCCACCACAGAGAATCCACCAAAACAGGAAACAAAGAGGATGGAGCTCAGTGGTGGAGGAGGCTTACTATGTTTGAGCTGCTTGTTTCAATCCTCAGCTTCACCAAGCTTTAAGTCCAGATTCATGGCCGGAAGCATATCAGTGCTGTGTTTGTGACTCTTGGTGCTCCTGAAATGTCCTGCGTCTCTAAACTATGTCCTCCTTCAATGACTTGAGTTGAAATTAAGTCAAAGAAACACACTTTGACTCCAAGTTTAAATCTTCAGTGTTTTTACCAGGAAATCCTCTTAAAAACAAATAAAAAATTACTGATTATTGTGACAGAGACCCCAGCTCGCTCAGTTGGTAGAGCATGAGACTCTCAATCTCATGTCTTAGTGGGTTCATGTGCCACTCCGGGCGCCACCTTCCTGTGGGCTCACCACCTGCAGGAAAGGTTCTTAATGGGTGCAATGTGATCTGGGTGACGGTGCTTAGACTGACAACCCCATGACCCGGAAAGGGATTAATAAAAGAAGTTGCATTTAAATTAAATCTCCATGTACATTTCAAAGTGTCTATGTATTCACAATTTGCAGAGAAACTTAATAAACTGTGAGAGAGAGAGAGAGAGAGAGAGAGAGAGAGAGAGAGAGAGAGAGAGAGAGAGAGAGAGAGAGAGAGAGAGAGAGAGAGAGAGAGATTGATTGATTGATTGATTGATTGATTGATTGATTGATTTTTACACTGGACTTGGACTTATGTCTTCTTTGCAATCTGGAAAATCCCCAAGACCTGACAGAGCACCTGCTGAATGTTTTAGTACTTTTCCTGGCTCTCGGTGCTCCGGCTGAGTTTAATGTTTTCTGGTACAAGAAAGCTGGGCCAGCTTCCTGAACCACCCATGAGGCCTTGCAAAGAAAGGTAAAGATACATCAGAGGGCTCCTCTTACAGATCAATATCCTCGCTTAAGGGAGATGTAAATATTTCAGCTGAAGTTCTGTCTTGTAGACTAGAGGACATTCTGGCCTCAGTTATTTCAGACATTCATACTGGGTTTTTAAAGAATTGCCACTCCTATTTCAGGAATCTCTTCAAAGTCAGTGAAAACATTGGCTTTGATTCAAACTTCATAAAGTGGGTGGGGCTCCTGTGTTCATGTCTCTCTGCTTCAATTCTCACCAAGTCCCAGGTGTCTCACCCTTTCCGTCTTCAAAGAGGACATCAACAAACATGTCCTGACATGTCCAGCCGTTTGAGGAACTTTGGAAGCTTATTTAAGAGGACAAATGTGTTTCTACACCGAAAACATGAAATAAAGAGCCAACAAGGAAACATTGAAACCAACGAATATAATCAAATAATTAGATCAACAAGTTATTCTAATTAATAGCCAAGGCCTTAACAAAATAAAATGACTGGAACTCCAAACTAAACACGACCGTTTAACAACATACCCGGTTAAACAGCAGCTTTTAAAACACAAGAGTCTACACTACTTACTCGTGTTGTTCCGATACCAATTTTGTGTCCCGATACCGATACCCGGTTGCATAGTATCGGCCGATACATGCCTATACTGCAGTGTTTAAAAAAAAAGATATGGCCTGTTTTTCTTCCATTTCTTAAGAACTGAATACTGACTTGGTTGTATAAATCATTGCTATCATGGCTTCATCTGGCTGCTTAACCCTTTGTGAAACAGGAAAAAAACTCCAACACAGTAAATGTAGGACAACGTTTTTATTTCCTACCTGGTATGGCTGCAACTGAAATAATATTAAACTTTTCTTAAACCTGAGCTTTAGCTCACAGATGCCAAAAAATAGTGCAATATCCATGTACCGGTAAATACATGTAAAACAGTAGTTCAACAACAGTTAAATTTAAATTAAAATAAATAATATAGATATGAGGCTTTCCTTGGCATGCACTGACTACGTCACCATACATGGATCAGGAGTCGGGGAAGCAGTGAGTGAGAGTCGGGAAAGAGAAAAACACGTGGCGCTGCGTATCGGCGAGTTAATAGTTCGTACCTGCCGATACCGATACCAGCATTTAATGTGGTATCGCCCCCCCCCCGATACTGGTCTCGGTATCGGTACAACACTACTACTTACATTGAGAGAAATCAGAGAAACTACAAGCAAACCAACTGAAATGATCGGCGCAAAACAACAAATCAGAAAATATTAGAATAGAGAATGTTGAAATCAATAGAGACCTTTCAAAATAAATGACATTTTTCGGAAGTTTCACTCAAGACTCTAAACCTCTGATTTTCCAGAAAACTGCTTCTAAGTAGAACTTCTTAAATAATCCATCCATCCTGTATCCCCCTCATGGTGGTGGGGTAGTGACGCTGATCCCAGCCTGCTATGGACGAGGACAGGATACACCTGGACAGGTCACCGTCTATCACAGGACAAACACACACACTCATGTTCACACCGAGGGGAAGTTTATGTCACCGATAACCTTACATGCATGTTTTTGGAGTGTGAAACCCATGGACACATGGGGAAACATGCAAACTCCACATAGAAAGGCCCCAGCTGGTATTTTAACCATTTCTCTCTGAGGCGAGGGGGAAAACCACCGTTCCACTGTGTGGTCCTCTTCAACCATCCATACTTCCCTAATCTTATAGAAAATACCAGGGCTAGGTTATATGACCTATTTCACTGGAGGAATTTGCTGCTGCTATCTCAATACTGAAATCTGGAAAATCAGCAGGACCTGATGGATGATGTCATCTTCTTGGCTTTTGGCGCCCCAGCTCAGTTGAGTTGTTGGGTATTGGCAGTCTCCTCCCTCTTCCCTCTTCTTCCTGGTGTTTTCCACTCTGAAGTCTTTCTTGTCTGTCTCTCTCTGCTGTCTGTGGCTGTGGCCTGTCTCTCTCTCCTATTTATTTCTACCTTGCTGCAGGGCAAGGCTGGCCACGCCCCTTCTGCTGTTCCTCCTTCTCTGCCTCCCCTCCCTCCACTGCTCACCTGCTATCTATCAAGTTAATCAAGCACTCACATGCCTGCTCACTAGAAACACTCCAGCTCAACTTCCAGTAGCTGTGAAATAATCTGTTTCCTACGGTGGTAACAACTTCATCCTTTAAAGTTCTCAAGTGTATTTTTGCTCCCTGTTTTTTCACTTGATGTGGGCTTTGTTCCTGATGCTGCCTCTGATACTCCAGATCTCATCTCCGGTCCCAGGCCCGCCTCGCTCTGACTGGTACTTGATGAGGTCATTCCATCTTAGGGTGGGTCTGCCTGCTTGCTTTGCAGGGTGTCTAGGAGACGTCCGTCTCTTCCTGTCCCACAGTGAAAGCAGTGATTGTGTGTCTGCTTGCAAAGTGGTGTCCTCATCAGGGGCCGTAAGCTGTGTACTAAACATGTGTCCTGATGGGGAGACATCATGATTGTGCAGAAATACCGGCGGAAGAAGAAGCAGATTAAAAATAAACGTGATCCTAGGAATAGTAATCTTAGCGCCTCGCCTCTTAAAGACGGAGGCACAAGAATAAATATAAAAAGTTCATCCATTAATGCTTTAACAATCATTTTGGTAGATATTCCTGGTCTAAAACTCTGGTCTATTCTGGAGTGTTTCCTCCTCCAGAAGCTCACAGAGCTGGCTGCATGTTTCAGCCACAATGTCTGGGGAACCAAACGTTCATATGCTGCTGATTTTCTCTGAGCTGAACAAACTGAACGCTTCTCTGCAAGGTGGCCGTACACATGTATGACAGAATGGAAGGCTTTCTCCAAACCAGCAGAAGATGGAGGGAGCGCGTCAGAAAGGGAAGATCCTCCATGTCTCCATCAGTGGAGGAACTGGCAGGTTCTGCTGTGCTCTCTCCTCCTGTAACACCAGCAATTCCTGACCACTGGGAGGCGCTGGAGGGAGGATTTCAGAGCTTGGCCTCTGCCTGACGACCTCCGTCCGTCCAAGGACACATCAGTTGCTGCTCATCAGGGTCAGAGGTCACACTAATGTGGGAGAATGTGAGCGTCCACTGACGGCTTGAGGATTGACGTCACTTCTACATGTCTGCTTCAGATTAAAACATGAATCTGAATTATTCCAACAGCTCAGTGTCGTAGGCAAGAAGTCTGTTTGTAACAGGCAGTGGCACGGCCACCCTGCAGCTTGTTCATGTTTAAAAACCTGAAAATATCAACCTGTGTATTACTTCAATAGCTTAGTATTGAATGGACAATAACACAGTAGCTCTGTTTATACATGGCACCAGGCCAGCTTCATATAAAACACAGTTTCATACAATATATATAGTCGGGGTCCCTGCTCCGTCTCTCCATCAGTTTGGGGTCCTTGGCCTGGTAAACCTGGAAGACCCCTGGATATGATACAAGCTCTAAAGCATGTCTGATGTTGCTTTATAAAGTTTCAGTTACAATCCAGGCTGGTCAACGTTTCATTAGCAGCTGTTTGCAGCAGTTTCATATTTTATCTTTAAAATGTATTAAGTCAATTCAACATTTTAACTCTTTCAACATTTTTGCTCCTTTTTAGATAGAATTTCATGTCTTTTTAAAAATTTTAATCCTCTTTTGTTTCAAAACTCTGGTCATTTAAGGTTTTTTATCTTTGCTGTTGTAAAGTGTTTTTTCCCCATTAACTCGTTTTTGCTTGTTTTTCTTTTTCATTTGTTGTTTTTTTCAAAGTGGTTTTCACAAGAGACCAGATTCCTTTTGAAAAAGACTCTGGTGTGTAAATAGAATGAAAATAAAAGAGTGTAGAAGTGGTGGAAGCAGACAGACGGTGGGTGGAGTGGAGAGTCTTTTCTTCTCCACCCAGACTGAAGCTGTCAGGCCAAACATTCCAACAGGCCAAACATTCCAACAGGTGAAGCTCCACCCCCTCTGACTCCACCCCCAACATCAGTGCACCACACCTCCTCTCTCTGCTTATGTCACCTGGCCCCGCCCCCTTCTACAGTGAGCTCTTCTTCCCAGTGCAACCACAACACAATGTTGGTTTCAGTGTGATTCAGTGAAGCTTCAGGGAGCCACTACAGAGGAGCTGAAGAGCCACATGTTGAACAGCTGTTCTAAGAGAAAAGTTCTTCCTCCAAATAAAGAGTCAGACTTTATATTAAAGCTCCACCTTCACTTTAAAGTTCACATTGACGTCATGAAGCAGGTTTCAAACAGGTTTTCTCAGGAATGTCCTCCTCTGGGTGTGTCAGAGCAGGAAAGAGAACGTCGACGCTGTCAGACATCAGAGACGGACTGAGACGGACTCAGAGGGACGAAGAGCAGCTCCTTCTCTCCACAAGTTTCCTCACACGTGGAAAAGTGTCTGTAAGAAGAAGAGAAGAGAGTTCAGGTGAGGATCTGTCAGCTCTTTAGAAGCTTCCACAACGGAGCAAAAGACTTTCTAACTTCTCTTTTTCTCTTTCATTCACACCATCACAAACCTCTGACAGCTGCTTTCTTCTTCTTCACCTGTTGGACAAACATTTCATCCTCCATTTAACTCCTTTCTTCACTTCTTTTCTTCTCCATGGAGAAACTCTGAAAACATTCAGCAGTGGGCGGGGCTTCACTCTGATTGGCTCATGTTTGTGTGAGTCTAAAACATTCAAACCAACACACACACACACACACACACACACACACACACACACACACACACACACACACACACACACACACACACACACACGACTCAATCATCACATTATTTATCATCCAGACGCTTCATTTTTTCCCTGAAACCTCCAACTGACATTAATCCTATTGATTGTTGTATTTTTATTGTTTCTATATTTTCTTCTCTCATCTTATTTCTTCTGTTTGTTCATTATTTATGCTTCTTGTTTTTCTTCTTTCTCTGTTTTGTCTCGGCTGTCGCTCTCTGATCTCAGTCTACTGAATGATACCGTCTCTAACTGGAACTACCAGGATGTGTGTTTCTGTTTCCTGCTGCACCACCCACATGATCTCCTCTGTGTGTGTGTGTGTGTGTGTGTGTGTGTGTGTGTGTGTGTGTGTGTGTGTGTGTGTGTGTGTGTGTGTGTGTGTGTGTGTGTGTGTGTGTGTGTTGAGCAGGTTGGTGTGTTTCTCTCTGTCTGACTCAACATGTGGGACGTGGATGAAGAAGACCCACCAGAGTGTGTGGACAGGTAAGAGACGTCCCCCCTCCTGCAGTCAGTCAAACAGCAAACAGAAGAATGGACACTAAATGTAAACTCCATAGAAAGATGAAATGTAGTAAAAGTGGCTCTGCTGTATTGACACGTCTCAAGGCTCAGTGATTTCAAGTCATCCAAAGTGAGCTGAAGTGATTTCAACAGGCAGCAGAAAAAGAGCTGCAGTAAAGGACATGAGGTGCAGAGACATTCCACCGTCCCCATGATCAGTCCCAATGTGATCATGAAAGACACAAGGACAAGCAGGAGAAAGGACAAAGACTAGGAGATCATGTGTTGTCTTTCAGGTCAGAGTTTCTAACTCCTCTTAAGCTGATCCAAGGTCAGAGCAGTGTCACCTTTCCAACAGGGAGTTTAAAGGAAGTGGACGTCTCCACATGACACTGAAGTCCAAACGTCCCACATCACTAACTTACAGTTTGGTCCACAAAGATTTGTCCAGAGACAAAGTATGTCTCATTTTGTTCTGTATATTACCACAGGAAATAGAAATGAAACCCTCCAGACTTCAGCTTTAATTCAGTGGCTTCAACTAAAACATCCCATAACAATGTGAGGAACTAAAGGATTTGAACACAATCCCTTCATGTCAGAGGCTCAAAAGTCACTGAACCAATGAAATGAGAGAGAATCAATCCTTCATCTCTCACACTTGTTGAAAAGCCTTTGCAGGCAATGACTGGCTGAAGTTGTGAACTCATGACGTCAGCAGGCGCTCGCTGGGTTTCCTCTATTTTAATGCTCTTCCAGGCTTCACCGCAGAGCCGCTCACTTGATGTTGCTTTGTGGGCCTTTCTAATCCAAGTTTAATCTGTAAGAGGTGAAGTTCAGGTTCTATTGGATTGAGATCTGGTGACTGACTGGGCCTTTCAGGAAGATTCTACCTCTTTATTTTAGAATCACCTCCTGGGTAGTTTTGGCTGGTTGTCCTCCTCACATCAGAAGAGAGTAAGGGGACGGTGTTTTGTGACGTTTGGGGACAGTGTCAGGTGACGGGTTGGGAATAAATTAGAAAGTGATGTGTGTGTGTGTGTGTGTGTGTGTGTGTGTGTGTGTGTGTGTGTGTGTGTGTGTGTGTGTGTGTGTGTGTGTGTGTGTGTGTGTGTGTAGAGGTCAGAAGCTCAGACACACAGCAGGGTCTTCAGTATCCAGCAGGTTGTCTATGAAGAGTGACCGGTCCAAACATCTTCCAGTAGACTTCAGTACTGAACCTGGACCTTCAGACATAAAGTAAGAAACTCTTTCTTTTCTTTTCTTTCCTCAAAACCAGAGTGAGAGAAGTTGTGCTCATTCTAAGATTCACTTCCAGTATGTTAGGGAACTGAGTTTTAGTCCAGATGGAGTTTGTGGAGGATTTGAGAGGGAGAGCAGAGAGAAGGAAACAGATGGAGGTGACCAGGGTGTGGAGCAGTGTGGAGATGCTGCTGGGTGAGAGGGAGGAGCAACAGCGCTTGATTTTACCAGGGTGGAAATATGCTGACAGTCATTCTATTGATGTGGGTTTTAAATAACAGAGTGCTGTAGAGGAAGACACCCAGACTCCTCACCCTGACTGGAGGGGAACCAGAGGAGCTGTCCATGATGGAGGACAAACTAGGAGCTTTAATGGACCTGAATCATATGAGGAGAACTTCTTTATCACTGCTGAGTTTGATCAATTAGAAGAAGAACCAGGTCTTGATGTCCTGTAGATGGTCACTGATGGAGGTGGGTGGGAGGGTGAAGTTGGTTTGGTGGAGACGTAGAGCTGAGTGTCGTCTGCATAGCAAAGAAACTTCATGATGTATTTATGAGAAATATGGACAAGTGGAGGAGATGGACAATGAAGAAGGTGGGACCAAGTACAGAGCCCTGGGGAACACCAGAGGAGAGGGGGATGGGGGGATGGAAAAGATTTGAACTGAATGAGCTCAATGCAACTAAAGACAAATCTGTATGTTGCTTGTTACTCTTTGTCCCTGTCCTCTCACTTCATCACTTTCTGTCTTTGAACCTTCAACCAGAAGAACAGAAAGTCTCCTCTTAGTCTGTTTCTGCAGGTTTCTTCCTCTGAGTCTGGTTCTCCACTTTTCTTCCTGTTAAAATGTTTTTTCTTTCTACTGTTGCTTTTACTTGCTGTGGTGGAACAGTTGAGTTTTTTCTCTGTAGAAGTACCTTGAGAGTATTGTGGTTCTCTATGAATTGAATTGAATCAAATTGAATCAAATGGAATTGAATGGAACCAATCCAGTGATGTGATGGACAGTCTGATGGACGTCAGTCTGAGGAGGAGGGTTAAATGGAGTTGGAGACACAGGCTGCACTCAGATTCAAGGAGGAGGAGGAAGAAGAGGAGGACGAAGAGGAGGAGGAGGAGGAGGAGGGTAAAAGTCCAGAGTCGGCTGCAGTCAGGTGGTTGATGGTGATTCTGATGAGAGTTTCTGTTTCTGAGCTTCATTGAGGGAAACCAGACTGGAACTGTTCATACTGATTATTGTGGGAAAAGTCAGAGTCCAGATCAGATGCTCCTACTTTTCCAGGAACTTTGAAACAAATGGCAGATTGGAAATGACATGAAGGTTATTGAGGTTCTTTCATCAAACATATTTTTACTGATCAATTCCTGAAAACTTTTCCAGAAGAAAATAACATTAAAGTTCTTTTGTTGAAAACAGGAAATGAAATGATAAGAACCAAGTGTGATCTGTTGATCTAATACAACATTTTGACTGTGTGTGTGTGTGTGTGTGTGTGTGTGTGTGTGTGTGTGTGTGTGTGTGTGTGTGTGTGTGTGTGTGTGTGTGTGTGTGTGTGTGTGTGTGTGTGTGTGTGTGTGTGTGTGTGTGTGTGTGTGTGTGTGTGTGTGTGTGTGTGTGTGTGTGTGTGTGTGTGTGTAGATGTCAGAAGCTCAGACACACAGCAGGGTCTTCAGTATCCAGCAGCTTGTCTATGAAGAGTGACGGGTCCAAACATCTTCCAGTAGACTTCAGTACTGAACCTGGACCTTCAGACACAAAGTAAGAAACTCTTTCTTTTCTTTTATTTCCTCAAAACCAGAGTGAGAGAAGTTGTGCTCACTCTAAGATTCACTTCCAGTATTTTAGGGAACTGAGTTTTAGTCCAGATGGAGTTTCTGGAGGATTTGAGAGGGAGATGGAGGTGACCAGGGTGTGGAGCAGTGATGCTGCAGGGTGAAGGTGGTTTGGTGGAGACGTAGAGCTGAGTGTCATCTGCATAGCAAAGAAACTTCATGATGTATTTATGAGAAATATGGACAAGTGGAGGAGATGGACAATGAAGAAGGTGGGACCAAGTACAGAGCCCTGAGGAACACCAGAGGAGAGGGGGATGGGGGGGATGTAAAAGATTTGAACTGAATGATTTTTAACTTTAAAGTTAATCGACCAGAATCCATTTGGGAAACATGAAAAATGTAGGATTCAGTTGTTGATGTTGATCTCTGATACATTAATACCTTTCTGAATGGAATTCGTCATGACACTCACACAAACACATAATTCCAGCATTTAAATCTAAAGGAACATACCAGTGTGTTGACCTCTTGCTGATTAATGATCAGTTTCACAACATTTAAGAATATTCTGGAGGTTCTAATCCTCTTTCTCTTGAGAAAGTCCAGTCTTTTATTTTGGGCTGAATCGGTCCAATGTTGATCATTTTGCTTCAGCTTCTGCGGCGCCATCTTTGATATCCCAGAAACCCTTGTGGTAGATTTCCCAAGATGATGTCAGTTAGGAAACATCAACACAGTTTGATGTTTTGTTTGTAAACATCAACTTTGGTGGATCGATTTGGGAAACTGCAGGTTGGAAATGAGTCCAAATGAGTGTTGATGGTCTTGTTTTGGTGTTTTGGTTTATTCTCTCTGCAGAAGGGATCTGTTTTATGGGAAGTACATTTTGAAGATTGTTTTTCGGGTAGAGTAACTTTAAATGTGGAACTCCAGTTTATAACTATTAAATATCCTCATAGTATTTTCACAAAGTCTGACTGAGAGAATCAAAGTCTCATTTCTTCCATGTATCTTCCATTGTTCCAGTCAGTCTGTTCCTGATGTTGTGTTTGTTTTTAGCTCTGACTCTGGGTTTCCATCCAGCTGTGTGTCCATGAAGAGTGACCGCTCTAAGGAGGAACCCTTAACCTTTAAATGTGGAGCAGGAAGTGGTGATGAGGGGTGAGAATCAGTGTTTGTCTCAGGATTCCTCATCACACCACACAGCAGCTTTAACAAAGTCAACATGTTTCTGCAGCGTGAGCCAGCAGAGCTCCCAGCTTCTCCCTGGTGGCTCCGCCCCTCAGCATCAAAGACATCTGGACTCCACATTTATGGTGAGAACACGTCTCCATTCAACACTTTACTGTCACATCATGAGACAGAAGAAGCTGCTGTGACTTCCAGCTGAAACATGAAACAGACACTCAGCTTATTAGATCCATTCAGGTCCAAAGTGAAACAGTCCAACCTTCATCCAGCTTCCAGTCTTCACTGATGCTTGAAGCTGCTTCTGCTGGAGATCCCACATGAAGTGTGATTTGGCTTCACATGTTGTCCATCCTGCTCTCTGCACTGGATTTACACTCACATCTCAACCTGGCTTCAGTTTCAGCTCAAAGTCAACTCCAGATGTTTCTCTGTTCCAGCTGCTGGAGGACAACATGGTGACTTTCATGAAGAAGGAGCTGAAGCAGATGAAGAAGCTCCTGAGTCCAGATTACCCAGCATGCTCAGAGAGTGAGAGGGAGCATGAGGATGAAGAGCAGAGGAGCAGCAGAGAGTCATTTCTGAGGATCACCCTGGACTTCCTGAGGAGGATGAAGCAGGAGGAGCTGGCTGAGCGTCTGAGGAGCAGTAAGAGGATTTGATCTCATTTCACAGGATGGAGATGAAGCTGAAATGTTCTCAGCTGGAGCAGAAAGCAGTCAGAAACAGAGTCCATCCAGAGAACACAGGTCATTTCCAGGTCAGACACAGAAAGTGTGAAACAGGCAGAAAGTCCAAAACAAGCAGCAGAGAAGAGGAGACACAAAGAGAGTTCCTGAACTCTGCTGCTCATGTGATGCAAACATCTGCATCAGATCAGAGGCTGTTTGGTCTCCACTGAGGAGCTGGATGGAGCTGATGGAGGAGAAACATCTCCACTAACACACTGTCATCTTCACATTCAATGTCAAACACACTCAACTCATTCCTGCTTTCTTCTTTTCAGGAACTTCTGCTGGCGTCTGCCAACAGAAGGTGAAATGTGCCCTGAAGAAGAGGTTCCAGGTTGTGTTTGAGGGGCTCTCTAAAGCAGGAGAGTCCACCCTCCTGAAGCAGATCTACACAGAGCTCCACATCACAGAGGGAGGGACTGCAGAGGTCAATGAGGAACATGAGGTCAGACAGATTGAAACAGCATCCAGGAGAGCAGCCAGAGCAGAAAGCAGCATCAGACCAGGAGACCTCTTTAAAGCCTCACCTGGAAGATCTCCACCAATCAGAACAGTGCTGACAAAGGGAGTGGCTGGCATTGGGAAAACAGTCCTGACACAGAAGTTCACTCTGGACTGGGCTGAAGACCAAAGCAACCAGGACGTCCACTTCACATTTCCATTCACCTTCAGAGAGCTGAATGTGCTGAAGGAGAAGAAGTTCAGCTTGGTGGGACTTGTTCATCACTTCTTCACTCCAACCAAAGAAGCAGGACTCTGCAGCTTTGAAGACCTCCAGGTGCTCTTCATCTTTGACGGTCTGGATGAGTGTCGACTCCCTCTGGACTTCCAGCACCCTGAGATCCTGACTGATGTTACAGAGTCCACCTCAGTGGATGTGCTGCTGACAAACCTCATCAGGGGGAACCTGCTTCCCTCTGCTCGCCTCTGGATCACCACACGACCTGCAGCAGCCAATCACATCCCTCCTGACTGTGTCGGCATGGTGACGGAGGTCCGAGGGTTCACTGACCCACAGAAGGAGGAGTACTTCAGGAGGAGGTTCAGAGAGGAGCAGCAGGCCAGCAGGATCATCTCCCACATCAAGACCTCACGAAGCCTCCACATCATGTGCCACATCCCAGTCTTCTGCTGGATCACTGCTACAGTTCTGGAGGAGGTGTTGAAGAGCAGAGAGGGAGGAGAGCTGCCCAAGACCATGACTCAGATGTACATCCACCACCTGGTGGTCCAGGCCAAAGTCAAGAAGGTCAAGTATGATGGAGGAACTGCCACAGATCCACACTGGAGTCCAGAGAGCAGGGAGATGGTGAAGTCTCTGGGAAAACTGGCTTTTGATGAGCTGCAGAAAGGAAATCTGATCTTCTATGACTCCGACCTGACAGAGTGTGGCCTGGATCTCAGAGCAGCCTCACTGTACTCTGGAATGTTCACACAGGTCTTTAAAGAGGAGCAAGGCCTGTACCAGGACAAGGTCTTCTGCTTCATCCATCTGAGCCTTCAGGAGTTTCTGGCTGCTCTTCATGTCCATCAGACCTTCATCAGCTCTGGAATCAACCTCCTGGATGAACAACAACAAACGTCCTGGAGGTCAAAAGTGTTGAGGAAGAAAGTTAATCTCCACCATCTCCATCAGAGAGCAGTGGACGAGGCCTTGAAGAGTCCAAATGGACACCTGGACTTGTTCCTCCGCTTCCTCCTGGGTCTTTCACTGCAGACGAACCAGAGTCTCCTCCGAGGTCTGCTGACACAGACAGGAAGTAGCTCACAGACCAATCAGAAAACGGTCCAGTACATCAAGAAGAAGCTGAGTGAGAATCTGTCTGGAGAGAGAAGCATCAATCTGTTCCACTGCCTGAATGAACTTAACGATGGTTCTCTGGTGGAGGAGATCCAACAGTCCCTGAGATCAGGACGTCTCTCCACTGATAGACTGTCTCCTGCTCAGTGGTCAGCTCTGGTCTTCATCTTACTGTCATCAGAAGAAGATCTGAAGGAGTTTGACCTGAAGAAATACTCTGCTTCAGAGGAGGCTCTTCTGAAGCTGCTGCCAGTGGTCAAAGCCTCCAACAAAGCTGTGTACGTGGTTCATGAACAAATATGTAGAACTGAGTCCATGACAAACATTGAACTGGTTTTCATTGTTGCTTCTTCTTCAGGTTGAGCTGCTGTGGTCTGTCAGAGAGAAGCTGTGGAGCTCTGTCCTCAGTCCTCAGCTCTCAGTCCTCCAGTCTGACACATCTGGACCTGAGTAACAACAACCTGCAGGATTCAGGAGTGAAGCGGCTGTCTTCTGGACTGGAGAGTCCTCACTGTAAACTGGAAGCTCTCAGGTTCTGACATTATTGATCATTAATATCCACCACTCTCTGTTCTCCTGCTCACATCTCTAGAACATCAGTAAAACATCTCAGTAGAACACTGCAGCCTCTTGATATTTTCTCCTCTATTAATCAGGAAGTACAACTACAAAGTAAAGTTTCCAGTGTAAGTTCAGGTGGAGAGCAGCAGCTTTACTTCCTCCACTCACTGTGTTTGTGATGCTCCATGTCACAGAGTTCTGCCTCAGACTCTGACACCGACACGACTACGAGCAAGAACACCACACGTGAGACAAGCCCAGCAGCAGCAGGACACTCACTTCAGGTGTGCTCCTGTGGCTGGATGAAAATATCATCACTTAGGAGGCTGAGGATCCACCAAGGAAAGAGAGGAGGATGAGAGAGCAGAGGCGAGAGCCTCACAGTGACCAGTACTTCTTATGAAGCAACCAGTCAAATCAGTGGAGTGAAGCACAGCGGCGGGACAAAATAGAATAGAATAGTTTATTCTAGTGATGGCCAGATGAAGCTTCATGAACCACTGTCTTCACTTTCTGACCCTCACACAGAATTGGTGTGTTTTTCTTCTTTTCATTTTAAATGAATATAATCTTAGGAATCCTACTGTCACTACTTGCTGTCTTATTACCTGACTCACGCTTTTATTATCACATTTTTACTATTACTGGTTTTCATTTACGCAGAGATGTAGTTGTAGTCTATTGTTGCACTATTGATAGATAGATATATATATATACACTATCTGCTCTATCTGCTCTATCCGACCTTTTAATTACCCCCCTCTGAGGCAAATAAAGTATCTGATTGAACGATTGATTGATTGAAAAAGAAAAAAATGCAAAAAGAGTTCAACATCCCTGCAGTTTTGTTCTTGTTGCAAAGGGATGGTTTAGTGTTGACATTTCTAGGTTCCAATTCTTTTATGTCACCTGAACGCACCGTTAGAGCGAGTTGCTCTGTGATTGGCTGAGAGTGGAGAAGGGGGCGGGTCAGGTCAGACTGCATGCTCTGTGTGTGTCTGTTAGTTTGGAGGAGAGAAGGAGCAGCCGCTTCTGTTTAATAATAAAGTGTCTTTGTAGAGAAGAAACTCATCCTGCTGGACGCCACAATAGTAATGCTACAATAGTAATGCCACAATAGTAATGCTACAATAGTAATGCTACAATAGTATCGCTACAATAGTAACGCCACAATAGTATCGCTACAATAGTAACACTACAAGAGTATCGCTACAATGGTAATGCTAAAATTGTAAAACTACAATAGTAAAACTACAATAGTAATGCTGCAATAGTATCGCTACAATAGTAACACTACAATAGTAATGCGCATGGACTTAATATAAGAAGTAACTTTAATCTGATTACTGGTTTGGAAATAGTAATGCGTTAGAATACGCATTACTGAAAAAAGTGATCATATCACTGTTACTCATCATCATCAACAGTCAAATTGCCTGATGTACAACCAGTGTTCCCAACAACATCAAAAACAAACCAATCAGGACAACAGACTGTAATACAGACCGATTTGGACTGAGGACTTAATGGAGGCACCAAAATAAACTTATGCCACTTTTCCACTAGTTCCTTCTCAGCCTTACTCGATTCGACTCTACTCACTTTTTACACTTTCCCACTACATGATGGTCCCTGCTACCAGGTACTTTCATGATATACTGAGGTTCCAAGCGAGCTAAGAGGAGTAGACAATGTGATGACGGCGGGTCGCTGATTCACCAGCGTGTCACGACGCAGATGAGTCAGTGAGCGGCTCATTCACTCGCCATTTTTTAAACCTGAACACAAACAAATTCCTGATCAAAGTCCATAGCTGTCCTGGTGAACGCTGTTTAACTGCACTTCCATTAAAGTTTAAAGTATTGTATTGTTTATTTGTCTTATTTTAAAGAAGTCACCAGTTGACAGGGGCACCAGTGAAACCGAAACACCGGACAGTGAAGCATCACATCAGGGTGATTACTTGTGCATGACGGGGAAAGCTCCGATGACTCCGCCCACGCCGTGGTCGTTCTATTGTCATGGAAAACAAGTGAGGCTGAGTGGAGTAGAGGCAAGGCCAGTAGGGTCAAGTGGAGTAAGGCTGAGTAGGAGCTGGTGGAAAAGAGATATTTATTACAAGTGACTGGGAATCAGAATATCTAGACAACAATGTGAATAAAGCTGTAAGAAATGCAGAATTAGGAAGAAATGTTAAACTATTATTAACAAAAACATTAAAAAAGATCATCTATTGATCAAAGAAGGATTAAAAAAGATTCTGTCAAAAAAGAAAATTACATGATAGAGAGAATCTGTAAAACACAAAACTAAAGAAGTGGCAAATAAATATGTGAAACATAAAAATAAGTTAACTACTACTGTGAGAATTTTGAAAAATAAAAATCAGAAAAATAAAAGTGGTGAAATGTAAGAAAAGAAGAATCCTATTAAAGACACATGGAATCTATTAAAGAGTGTAAAGAGAAAGACCCAGAGACATTTCATTAGTAAGGAAGAAATCATAGAAATTATTATCAAAAGTAAAACCAAATCTTCAGATTGAGACTAAATGGAGATGAAACCAGTAAAGAGGGTGATTGAGTTTATCTCCAAACTACTGACTCACATCTGGAACCTTTGTCTTTCCAAACTGGACAATTTCCTGACAAAAAGACTCAAATCAAAGTGAAGTACAAAACTAGAATCAAAGAAGACTGAACAAACTCCAGGACAATGTCTCTGCTCCCACAGTTCTCACAAACTAAACCATGAATGAATGAATGAATTGTGTCTCTCAGAAGAATGATTGTCTCCACTGTCCCCGTCTCTCCAACCAAACACTCTGTAATGAATAGAAAGAAGTAGCAGGACGTCCAGCTCCACTCCACAGCTTCACTTCAACATCTGGAACTGAAGACATGAACAAAACATGTGGACCTCCATGTCCTCTCCTTCACGTCCACATGAAGCCAAAGTCAAACCCAGAGAAGACGATCTGAAGCTCTGAGGTCCAACAAAGTCCTCATAACAACGTCCTGTCCTCTCTGTGTCTCATTACAGCCTTTCTTCATGTCAACTCTCCGACTGTGGAGTGATCTCCTCGGCTCTGAAGTCTGACTCCTCCCATCTCAAACATCTGGACCTGAGTAGGAACCAGCTGAAGGATTCATCAGTGAAGGTTCTGTGTGCTGGACTGGAGAGTCCAAACTGTAACCTGGAGACTCTGAGGTCAGTTCACTGTCTGAAGTTAGAATGTGTTGAAGTCAAACCACTGAGAGGAGTTTAGGAGGATCCAGATGTTGGAGGACAGAGATGGACTGAGCTCTGCAGCATGTTAGTGATCAGCATGTTGATGAGACTCTTCTCCTCCTGGTGGCTTCAGCTGTTTGGACTTTACATTTCTAAACTCTTCCAGTCTGAACCTTCTTCAGTCTCAATGACTTCAACATCAAACTTTGTCCTCTAATCTCACTTCTTTCTCTCTTTATTCAGGTTGAGGAGCTGCAGGTTGTCAGAGATCAGCTGTTCTTCTGTGGCCTCAGCTCTGAAGTCCAACCCCTCCCTCCTGAAACATCTGAAACATCTGGACCTGAGTATGAACCCGCTGCAGGATTCAGGAGTTGAGCAGCTGTGTGGTTTTCTGGAGAGTCCACTCTGTAGTCTGGAGACTCTGAGGTCAGACTCCATGTTTGAGTTTGTGTGCAGTGAAAGTTGTGTTGACACTAAAGGTCAGACATCAGGCTGATATGAGATGATCCACACTGAGGATCTCCATGAGAAACTGAGACTGCTGGACGCCACGATAGTAATGCTACAATAGTGATGCTGCAATAGTAATGCTACAATAGTAACGCCACAATAGTAATTCTACAATAGTAATGCTACAATAGTAATGCTACTATAGTAACGCTACAATAGTAACGCTACAATAATAACGCTACAATAGTAACGCTGCAATAGTAATGCTAAAATAGTAATGCTGCAATAGTAATGCTACAATAATTAGGCTACAATAGTAACACTACAATAATAATGCAACAAAAGTAATGCTACAATAGTAATGCTACAATAGTAACGCTGCAATAGTAACACTACAATAGTAAAACTACAATAGTAATGTTACAATAATAATGCTACAATTGTATCGCTAAAATAGTAATGCTACAATAGTATCGCTACAATAGTATCGCTACAATAGTATTGATACAATAGTAATGCTACAATAGTAAGGCCACAATAGTAACGCCACAATAGTAATGCCACAATAGTAATGCCACAATAGTAATGCTACAATAGTAATGCTACAATAGTATTGCTACAATAATTAGGCTACAATAGTAACACCACAATAGTAACACTACAATAATAATGCAATAAAAGTAATGCTACAATAGTAATGCTACAATAGTATCGCTGCAATAGTAATGCTACAATAGCAATGCTCCAAAAATAATACTACAATAGTATCGCTACAATAGTAATGCTACAATAATAATGCTAAAATAGTAACGTGCATGGACTTAATATAAGAAGTAACTTTAATCTGATTACTGGTTTGGAAATAGTAACTAGTTAGATTACTCATTACTGAAAAAAGTGGTCATATCACTGTTACTCATCATCATCAACAGTCAAATTGCCTGATGTACAACCAGTGTTCCCAACAACATCAACTGTTTACAAACCAATCAGGACACCAGACGGTAATACAGACGGGTTTGGACTGAGGACTTAATGGAGTTACCAAAATAAACTTAATGCACTTTTCCTCTAGTTCCTACTGTAGGAGCCATTTAAGGTTTCATATGGGTTTGTTTGTTTCTGTTTGTGTGTGCCCTCCTATTGACTGGCCATTTGGGTTTAGAATGTATGTTTGCCCACTAGGTGGAGCTAGGGCAAGGTGGAGGTTCTAAAGCCTCCACCTAATGGATGCCAGGTGTGCAGACACAGTTTGTGAACCGGGCCAGGGAGAGTGGCAGTAGGAGGAAACATTTATTGTGGTGGAGGAACTCAGTACTGGACAAGTCATTGAGGACAGGAATCAACAATTGGACTGTGGATATCAAGTAAATACTTTGACATGTCCAAAGGAAAAACTGCTGATTGGACCTGATCAGTGTTGCTCCTGGCTGTCCTGGTGAACGCTGTTTAACCACATCTCCATTAGAATTTAAAGTATCGTATGGTTTGTTTTTCTTACTTTAACATCAGTAGCTACTAACAGCTTGTGGCAGAAGTCACCAGTTAACAGGAGCACCAGTGAAACCGAAACACCGGACAGTGAAGCATCACATCAGGGTGATTACTTGTGCATGACGGAGAAAGCTCCGATGACTCCGCCCACGCCGTGGTCGTTCTATTGTAATGGAAAACAAGTGAGGCTGAGTGGAGTAGAGGCAAGGCCAGTAGGGTCAAGTGGAGTAAGGCTGAGTAGGAGCTGGTGGAAAAGAGCTATTTATTACAAGTGACTGGGAATCAGAATATCTAGACAACAATGTGAATAAAGCTGTAAGAAATGCAGAATTAGGAAGAAATGTTAAACAAAGAAAACAATAACAAAGATCATCTATTGATCAAAGAAGGATTAAAAGATTCTGTCAAAAGGTAAAATACATGATAGAGAGAATCTATAAAACACAAAACTAAAGAAGTGGCAAATACATATGTGGAATATAAAAATACTTTAACTACTACTGTGAGAATCGTCATATATCTACAAAAATAAAAGTGGTGAAATGTAAGAAAAGAAGAATCCTATTAAAGACACATGGAATCTATTAAAGAGTGTAAAGAGAAAGACCCAGAGACATTTCATTAGTAAGGAAGAAATCATAGAAATTATTATCAAAAGTAAAACCAAATCTTCAGATTGAGACTAAATGGAGATGAAACCAGTAAAGAGGGTGATTGAGTTTATCTCCAAACTACTGACTCACATCTGGAACCTTTGTCTTTCCAACGTTTCTCTCTTTATTCAGGTTGGAGGACTGCAGGTTGTCAGAGATCAGCTGTTCTTCTGTGGCCTCAGCTCTGAAGTCCAACCCCTCCCTCCTGAAACATCTGAAACATCTGGACCTGAGTATGAACCAGCTGCAGGATTCAGGAGCTGAGCAGCTGTGTGGTCTTCTGGAGAGTCCACTCTGTAGTCTGGAGACTCTGAGGTCAGACTCCATGTTTGAGTTTGTGTGCAGTGAAAGTTGTGTTGACACTAAAGGTCAGACATCAGGCTGATATGAGATGATCCACACTGAGGATCTCCATGAGAAACTGAGACTTCTTCTCTGGGCTTTAGTCCTGTGACTGTGGCAGAGCCGTGTGGAGCTCCACATTTCAAAGCTTGGTAGAAGAAGCAAGGTGCTGCAGTGGAGAATTCTCCGTCAACCTCTGACACGCTCCATGTTGAGCTTCAGCTTTCAAAGCAGGCTGATCTCTCCTGGATGAAGAGTCACTGATCTCCCAGCTGGAGCTCCAAACTCTCCCTCACTCTGCCATTGTTGCCCCCCTGACCCAGTGTGTGTCATGTAGGGGTGTGATTCCATCCTGTAATAGGAAACAAAGAGGCAGACCACTTGAGCTGGTGTTTGGCTCGGCTGCAGGATTTAATATGCTGCTGCCTCTGTGCAGCTTTTAGGCTCCTTCAATCGCCATGCGCCCTCTGCTGGCCTTTTAGAGTAACACACTACTGCTTTCACCTGAAAAGTACAACTCTGTTTGAGCCTTTTAAACTCTATTTGAGACACAGTAAAATAAAATATATCTATCGGGGGGTCTAGCTTTAATCACTTTGAACTTATTTAATTTATTGTTTTAACCCTGAGCTGTAATTTAGTCCAAATAACTTTTTAACATCTTTTAAATACGCTTTAAATTGCTGCACCTTTTTTTTATCCTTAACACCGGGGCTCCTCAATTAGTTTTCCTTGAGGTCCAAAACCAGAGCAGCATGCCAAACCAAGGGCTGGAACATCCGAGGGTATTCTGCACTCTGGCAGTAAAAGCTTTTTTTAATTGCAGATGTTTGAGCTAATGTGACCATTATGAGGGACCGAGCAGAAAGACCAGGACCTCCAAAGGAGGCCTGGGCCTGGAGGCCAGGACCCTGTTGTAATTGTATTGTTTCTTATTATTAGTTTTTTGAAAAACAAAATCCTGTATTATCCCCCAGAGAGCAAAAATGAGTTCTCTAGCGCCACCTAGAAAAACCAAAATGGCCACCACGGCCCATAGGAATGTCGTAGAGAGATCAAACCAAAACTCAATTGTTCGTCTCATCGAGACCTAATAATCACGTGCTGCTACCCCTGACCCAAATCCAACAGGAAGTCCGCAGTTTGCCTTTCAAAATATGATTTTCTACCAAAAACGGCCATCAACCTCTGAAGGAGAATACATTTGACCCCCTAAACATTTTTTTTTTTTTTTTTTTTTTTTTTTTTTTTTTTTTTTTTTTTTTTCTTTTGCCCTTGTCCTGTTCGGCAGCTTGGGCCAACAATATGATGTGATTGAGAGCCTTCGGAGTCAGAACAGTTTTTGGTCTTGCAACAGGGAGAGACCTGGAGTCTCCTCCTGTTGCCTTCTCCGTCAGAAGCTGGCATGGCTGCCGTACACGACCGGGGGGGAACGCACAAAGAGAGAGAGAAGAGAAGAGAGAGAAGAAAGTCGAGGGGGGAGGGGGGAGGGGGGTGGGGGGAGGGGGGTGGGGGGAAGGGGATAACATACAATGTCCTTGTTGTGCTACATATATTATTTGCAATAATCACACTCATCCAAATACTTTCCAACTGTTATTAGATTGAACCAGCCTGAGCAGCTCTATCTAGACAGTAAGATGATTTCCTAGATTTAACCAGCCTGAGCAGCTCTATCTAGACAGTAACGTGAAGCAGGAACATGAAATAACAAAGAGGCAACAACAAAAGAGGAACATGATTTTTAAAGTTTGAGCAAATGATGACAGACAACAAGCAACTTCAGAAGCACCTTTCGTGAGGAGTGAAAGTGTGTGTGTGTGTGTGTGCGTGTATGTGAGTGTGTGTGGCTTGTCCACTGGGTGTGGCCGGAACTGTTGTGGGGGGACCCGTGGTGACACCCCGGGGTCCGAGGCCACCGCGCCCGGACACCGCCACCCCGGCAGACAGAAGCCCCCCAGGCCCGGGGAGACCCCAGCGAACCACCCCAGAGAGCCCCGCCCCCGCCCAAAAAGCACCCGACGGAGAATGCAGAGAGGAATCCCCCCCAGGCAAGAGGGGCCCACAAGAGAAGGACAAAGGGCACAGGGCCCCAGGCCCCGACCCAAGCCGCCAAGCCGAGAAAAGGCCGGAGCAGGGCCCCCGGGCCGAGCGGGCCGAGCGGGCCGAGAGCCCCCCCAACCCCGGCGGCGAGTCCCACCGCACCCCCGGGAACAGGCCCACCCACCGCCCCCCCCAACCCGGTAAGGCAGAGACGGCCCCAGCCGCCGCGCCCCGGACCAGCCCCGCCCCCAGACCCAGGAAAGCGAAGCCCGGCGCAGGCCCCGGTCGGAGAACAGTCAACTCTACACCCCCAGGAGCCTCATAATCCACCCGCCCCATAACCCCTCCCCCCGGGTCTTGATTGGGAAACCCAACCCATGACCCACCCCGCACACACACACACACACCCACACACCCACACACCCACACACCCACACACACACACACCCACACACACACACACACACACACACACACACACACACATACACACACGGAACGGGGGGGGGAGTGATGACTCTCGCACCCTCAGGCCGCCGGCCGGGCCCCCTCCCGGCCACCGCGGTATCCCAACCTCCACCAATCCAACAGCAAGTGGAGAAGGAGCACCGCACCCCAGCCCCCCCACAAGCGCCGCGCCCGAGGGAGCGCGCCCCCCGTACTCCAGCCGCACTCACCCCGGGCCGGGGCGGGACCCCAGCGGGAGGTGCTGGGGGGAGCCACGTCTCCCGCCCTTCCCCTGCCCTATATGTGTGTTGGATGTATGTAAGGGTGTGTTTTTGTGTTTTGAAAAGGTGGATGCGATGTGTGTGTCTATGGTGCGGTTTAAAATTGGGGGGTAGCGGGGCCCGGGCGTTCTACCGCTGACAAGCGGCAGAACCCCGAAAGCGGCTTACCCCCTCAAGACCCTGCATGACTAAGTGTGGTTAAAATTGTGGGTGGTGCAAAGTCGGGGGAGGACCCAGACCGCAATTAAGTAGCCTGGACCCCCCACCTAGGCACCGCCCCACTGTTCCCTATTGTGGGGTAATATAAGGTGAGGTAAGGCAGGGAGGGTTCTGAGGGAGGGGGTCCCCCCGTCGCTAGGACCTTGGCCCAGCTGGACCCCCCGCGCTGCCCCACCCCACCCCCCGAGCGGCCGGCCTAGGACCAGGGGGGCCACACCCCCCCAAACAAGGCGCCGCAAGGGGACCCGGGCAGGGAGCCCCCACCCCACCCAACGGCCAGACAGCAGAGTCCGAGACCCGCAGGGCCCAGTGCGAGCCCAGCCGGAGGCCAGTGGCCAGGGCACCCCCCCTCATTCGCCCACTCCACACAGCCCCACACCCCAACCCACACACCCCAACTCACACACCCCAACTCACACGCACACGCACACCCCTATCAGGCCCTGGAGGTCACTCTCAGTTAACCGTCCATCCAGAACCCGGAGCCCCCCCCGTACCCCGCTCCCCCCAATCCGGGAATGAGGCAGACCCGGAGCGCGGCAGCAGGGGCCAACCCGCCCCACCGGGGGAGGGGGCCAGAGGGAGGACCCACCCCCAGCGCCGCAGCGGGCACCCCCACCGGGAAGGGGGAGGCCCCGCACCCCCAGGGCCCGGACAACCCGCCCCCAACCTCCCCCCAGTCGACAGCCCAGCCGGGGCCCGACGCCCAGCCCCCCCATCCCGCCCCAGCGGGCCCGACCCCGGCCCAGAGCAGAGCCCCCCCCACATCCCCGCCCAGGACTCCCCAGGCCAGGCCGTAACCCCCCAGCATAGATGCCAGGACACCCCCGAGCCCACAGAGCCACCAACCACCAAAGCCACGACGCCCCAGCCACGGACGGTCCCCAGAGCCCCGGGGTGGAGCCACTACCCCCCCCCACAGGGCTACATGGTGTATTTAATTATTGGGGACCATGTGGACTCAAATTCTGTCAAATGATTTTTCCTACAAGCAGACATTCTCTCCAATGTGATGTGGTCTAGAAGTAAGTTTTTAAATAACTTTATATTCAAATTACTTTTGGATTTCCAGTTCATGAGGATCGCCTTTTTTGCGACGCTTAGGTAAACCAGGAGCATGCAGGACTCATTTTTTTCTCTTTTAATTTCTGTGAGATCTCCTAACAAGCAAAGTGAAGGTGAGACTGGAATAGGGTGGCCCAGGCATAACGATAAATCTTCACAAATCTTTTGCCAGAAGGTTTGGACTGGCGTACACAGCCAAAGTGCGTGTAGATAAGTATCTGGGAGATCACCTGTGCAGTTTGAACATATGTTAGTGGGAGTGAGCCCCATCTTGAACATCCTTTGTCCTGTGTAATGAACTCTGTGAAGGATCTTGTATTGTATGAGCTGTATATTGGGGTTTTTGCTCATTTTGAATGTATTTGTACAGATTTCTGACCAAAACGTTGGGTCTCTGTTGATGTTGAGATCTTCTTCCCATTTGAACGTGGGAAGGGATATTGAGATATTTGAACCTGACAGGATTGAGATAATTTTAGAAAGAGGTTTAGGTGCTGAGATCTTCAGGAGGTTTGTCACTGTCTGAGGTAAGTTCAAGTTAATCTGTTCTAGTTTGAACTTAGTTTGTATTATTGACTTAAGCTGAAGATATTCCAGATAGTTGTTTTGACTGATACCATATGTTTCTATTAGTTCATTAAATGGAATAAAAGAGTTATTGGAGATAAGTTGTTCTAAGTGTCTTATTCCTTTATTTTGCCATCTTGGGAAGTTTATTGGTTTTTTTCTTTGCAGGATGTCGGGATTGTTCCAGATGGGTGTGAGTTTGCAGGGAATGAGTGTAGATCCATTTATTTTAAGAAATTCCCACCAAGCTGTCAGCGACGTGTTTATATTGATGCTTTTGAAGCAGCTGTGCTTTTTGATGTCAGGACTGAAGAAGGGAAGATCTCTGACTTGGAGATCTTCACAGAATGTTTTTTCAACGTCTAGCCAGCCTTCATCTAGGGGTTTCTGATTGATCCATTTTACAACATAAAGTAGTTTATTGGCCAGATAATAATTATAAAAATTTGGGAGTTCTAAACCACCTTGGTCCTTGGTGTTCTGGAGTGTTTTTAAACTTATACGTGATGGTTTATTTTTCCATAAGAATTTTGAGACATGAGAATCAAGAGTGTTAAACCAGGTTTTTGGTGGTTTTGCTGGGATCATTGAGAAGATGTAGTTAATTTTAGGCAAGATCATCACCCCTAAACATTTTTAAGGACTCACCAAATTTGGCACGCTCATTACCACTGGATAACATTATAAGAAAATGTACAAATTAACCCCTAGAGAGCCAAGTTGTGCTCTCTAGTGCCACCTACAAACACTACAACAGCCACCAAAAACACTTAAACAGCGACCACAGCCCGTAGGAATGTCGTAGACTGATCAAACCAAAACTCAATTGTTTGTCTCATCAAGTCTGACAAACCATCTGCTGGGACCCATGTCCTAAATCTGACAGGAAGTCTGCAATATGCCTTTTAAAATACGATTTTCAAAGGCAAGCTACTCTGAGCACGAATATCTATGGACTTCAGAAACCTATTAAATGACAGAGGAGACTTTCTTCCTCAATAATCCCCAATATCATTTTCAGTGGTGGAGCGGTTCTGTTTTTATTAGTCGTCAAAGTTTTGAACACAGAATCCGCCTCCTCGTCCAGTTTAAAGGTTTTGTGCTTTGAATGATGAGACACTTTATTTGAAACGGTTCTCCTTTAACAATCATTTATTTTTGATGTCATGGGAGATTCTTTTCTGTGTAGCTCTATGAATTAGTTCTGTGTCTGTAGCTCTAGAAACAGCAGCCCAAGGCTTTAACTTTTTTTTTCCACACCTTCAAAAGAATTGTACTCACAGTGAGTACAGGATTCCAGCTGGTGGCGCCACTGATCCTTAAAGCCTGTTTTATTCTTGATGCGTTGGCGAGCTCTGTACGGCTCCGTGCGGCTGAATGACGTCATTGTAGCCTCCAGGCCCCTCCGAGCGGCTCTGTTCACCCTGACGTCACCGCTCCATGCTCCTCCAACTTCTTGTGACTCCAGTAGAACCTGTGAGGTGTGGAGCGGTAAGAGCTCCACCCTGTACTGAGCAGACACGTCACTGTGCACGGACACATATTTAACTGTTAACACACCGTGATGAGGGACAATGACAACCTACAGAAACACTCTGATTCTACTTTTCTTTCACATGAAGCCGTTAAAAGGATCATTTTATGGCTCCAAATCCAAGCTTTCCTTTCCAGTAGTATGTGGTTTGTTTAGTCGTTACTGATGAAGCAAAAGTCTGGCTTCATTAGAAAGAAGTTCTATTAATGATGCGTCTCATAGCGGAGCGCCCCCTGCTGCCTCATGCAGACCTCAGCCTGCGGTCAGAACGCCATACAAGACCTGGAAGTGAAGTTAGTTCCAATCAGGTTCCATGATTACTTCATAAAACACTCTGGCTTCACTTCCATGCAGTAATGTAACATAATGATCCCAAAGATCCCTGCAGAGGGGCGGAGCCTCCAGCACAGGGTGGAGGAGGAGGAGGGGGAGCAGGAGGGGGGGGGGGGGGTGGGGGAGAGGCAGGAGGGGCAGGAGGAGGAGGAGGAGGATTAAGAGGAGCAGGATAAGGAGTGTGTGTGTGTGTGTGTGTGTGTGTGTGTGTGTGTGTGTGTGTGTGTGTGTGTGTGTGTGTGTGTGTGTGTGTGTGTGTGTGTGTGTGTGTGTGTGTGTGTGTGTGTTGTGATCCAGATGTTGGAGGACAGAGATGGACTGAGCTCTGCAGCATGTTAGTGATCAGCATGTTGATGAGACTCTTCTCCTCCTGGTGGCTTCAGCTGTTTGGACTTTACATTTCTAAACTCTTCCAGTCTGAACCTTCTTCAGTCTCAATGATTTCAACATCAAACTTTGTCCTCTAATCTCACTGCTTTCTCTCTTTATTCAGGTTGAGGGGCTGCTGGTTGTCAGAGATCAGCTGTTCTTCTGTGGCCTCAGCTCTGAAGTCCAACCCCTCCCTCCTGAAACATCTGAAACATCTGGACCTGAGTGGGAACCCGCTGCAGGATTCAGGAGTTGAGCAGCTGTGTGGTTTTCTGGAGAGTCCACTCTGTCGTCTGGAGACTCTGGGGTCAGTTGACTGTCTGTTACTGTTGTAGAAGGAGAAATGTTTGTGAGCAGCTGTGATGTGAGACTCTGATCCTGCAGTGAGAGATGGACTGAGCTCAGCAGCTTGTTACTGATGTGTGTGGACATGAGGAGGAGTGGGGATGTTGTGCTGACATGTGGAGGATGAGTGTGATGAAGATCCACAACAACAGAACAGCTCATTGATCAGGACACAGTAATGTGGAGCTGCTCATTTCTCCATCAACACATCTGATTGGTTCTCCTCATTCATTCTGCTGCTTTCTCTCTTTATTCAGGTTGATTCACTGCAGGTTGTCAGAGATCAGCTGTTCTTCTGTGGCCTCAGCTCTGAAGTCCAACCCCTCCCACCTGAAGGAACTCTACCTGGATTTCAACAACCTTGAGGATCCAGATGTGCAGCAGCTGGTTGGTCTTCAGCAGAGTCCAGACTGCAGCCTGCAGACTCTCAGGTCAGTAGATGTTGGAGTGAGTCCATGCTGCTTCCAGCAGGTTTCTACTAAACACAGTTAGTGTGAGAACAAAGATCCAGAGTTTGACTGCTCAGTGAGGCTGTGAGAGGAGAACGCTGAGCAGCTTCAGGATTGGACAGCAGAGGACACAGTCAGCCAATCAGAGGAGCCTCAGGCTTGTTGTGTTGGTCTGACAGTGGTGGTCCTTCATGAGCTCTGAGCTGCTGCTGTGGACAGGACTGAAGTCCTGGCTGCTCCACAGAGACTCTCCTCATCACCTCTCATCTCTCTCATCTCTCTGCAGCTGGTGGGGGTAGAGAGGACGCTGTGTGTCCTGAAGGTCCACTGAGGAGAGCAGAGAGGACGCTGTGAGAGTCCAGCATCAAACCAGGGTTCATCTGGATGTGACGCAGAACCATCACTGTGTGGACTGAACCTCTTCCTCTTCCTCTTCCTCTTCCTCTTCCTCTTCCTCTTCCTCCTCCTGCTCCCCCTCCTCCTCCTCCTCCTGCTCCTCCTCCTGCTCCCCCTCCTCCTCCTCCTCTTCCTCTAGCTCCTCCTGCACCTCCTCCTCCTCTGTTCTCCCCCTCCTCCTCCTCCTCCTCCTCCTCCTCCTCCTCCTCGGTCTGCTCCTCCTCCTCCTCTTCCTACTATTCCTCATCTTCATCATCCTCCTCTTCCTCCTCCTCCTCCTCCTCTTCCTGCTCCTCTTCCTCCTTCTCCTCCTCCTCCTCCTCCTCATCTTCGGCCTGTTTCTTCTCCTCCTCCTCGGCCTGCTCCTCCTCCTCCTCCTGCTCCTCCTCCTCTTCCTCCTTCTCCTTTTCCTCCTCCTCCTCGGCCTGCTCCTCCTCCTCCTTTTCCTCCTCCTCCTACTATTCCTCCTCCTCCTCCTCCTCGTTCTCCTCCTCCTCCTTCTTCTCCTGCTCCTCCTCCTCCTCCTTCTCCTCTTCCTCTTCCTCCTCCTCCTCCTTCTTCTCCTCCTCTTCCTCTTCCTCCTCCTCCTCTTCCTCCTCATTCTTGGCCTGCTCCTCCTCTTCCTCCTCCTCTTCCTCCTCTTCCTCCTCCTCTTACCGCTTCTCCTCTTCGTCCTCCTACTCCTCCTCTTCCTCTTCCTCCTCCTCCTCCTCTTCCTCCTCCTTCTTGGCCTGCTCCTCCTCCTCTCTTCCTCTTCCTCCTCCTCCTCCTCTCCTTCATGGCTCACCCCCTCCAGACAAAGGAACATGTGGTCGCCACTGGAAAAATTCACCATTGGTCACGTGACCCCCACCAGGGGGTCCACGGCAACCCCTCCCTGGAAGCTGCATCCCTGCACCTCACCACCAGGGGGATCCACCAACTCCATCCACAACCGTAGAAAACACCCCGGAAACTCTGAAGCCAACCCGGCTCTGATTGGCCAAGGCCATGGTGAGCACAGCAGGGAGCCGGACCATGATGCGCCGGTATAAAAGTCCCACCTGTGAAAACACACCGTCTCCAAGACGGATTCACGTCCATCCAGACGCAGGACTTCGTACGGAGAAACAAGGAGCCGCGTGTTAACTCACGTGGACCGGCCCAGAACTTTTTAACTCCCTTCTCTCTCTCCCCCTCCTTCACTAATCCGCCGCCGCTCCTGTTATCTGATCAGATAAGCTCACACACACACACACAGTCACATTTAGCAGCCAAACTGCTATCTGGTGCTGCTGAACCACATCCACATCCATCACCAGAGTTCTAACTGCATGTCCCGTTAGAACTCCGGCGCTCAGAACCGGGCCGACAAAGTCCACCATTCTTTATGGGAGTAGGTGAGACCGCGTCGTTCCGAGACCCCCTCGCGCATACTCGTGCAACGGGCGTCTTGTTTATCTGGTCGCTAAGCAACCGCTGCCTCCCCAGAAAGAGCGAGTCAAACGCCTCTAGTGTTCACGTGGTTCATTGAAATTCCTCTTGACATCCACCTGGTGGACATATCAGGCCATTGCGCTCTCCCTCTGCCCGCCGCCGCATGCCCCTAGTGGTTGTCCTGGTCACCACACTGACCCGCCAACGTCTGCCTCCCTCTGGTGGACATTCAATGTCATTACACCCATTCCACTCATCACTCCAGGCCAGACACACACACACACACACACACACACACACACACACACACACACACACACACACACACACACACACACACTATTTGTACATAGTGTTTGCTGTTTAATAGATTAGATCTCCGTGTTAGATGTCGTTTGTTACTTGAATGTGTTGATTTATTAGACGATTTATGAATTATTTAGGAAATAATCCATTTTTATTAATAAACGCCTGTTAGCTGAATTGAACGATTCTTGGTGATTATTTTGTATTTATTGTTGACAATTCACTGGTTTGTAACAGTCTGTGCTCGGATCTCACACATTCCCTTTTATTTAAGATTGTTATATTTTTACACAGAAATTAGGGAATTCCCCGATCAGATTGGTAGATATCGGATCGGGGCCGATATTAGTGATTTGTGAGTGATCGGAAATCGGCAAATCCAGCCGATCACCCCGCTGATCTACAAAAAGAAAAAAGAAAAAAAAGAACGCGATCCTCAACATCCCCTAATAACCACAACAATCAGGGACTAGAAGCTCCGGTCTAGCTGCAGAAGCTAGATGCAGACAGAGCGGGGCCATAGAACTATAAAACTAGAGTTATATATTGTAGTTTATGTGTTTCTGTGCAGAAGTCTGCATCTAAATTTCTATGTGGTCTGTCTTCTTCTGCTTTCTTATTGTGTTTGGTGAGTCACAGCGCCCCTAAAGGCCCTGCATGTGTACTACATGCCCTGAAGCCTCGTGTTGAGGCTCACCATAGTGAGGTGTGGACGGAGGTTTCGTTGGGAGAAGGCCAGGGAGAACAAAGATTGTTTTTTCATTGTGTGGATGTACCCCCAGTTTACAACAACAACTAAAGAAAAAGCCACACAGAAGCAGCAAACTCGGTGCTGCTTTAAAATAAAGGATTTTAAAATAAAGGATCAGTCCCCACAGGGGAGCGATATGGCAAAAAAACTAACCCAGAAGGTTCCGCTAGTTTGAAGGGAGACTGGGATATTCTGATCAAGTTTTTGAGAGAACTATGCTCAGACTACTTTTGTCAAACAGGTTTTACCACTTTGAAGTAGAATTAAGTGTTTATAATTCACATTAACATGTAAATGTTTTGTGACAAAGCTTCTGCCAATACTGCTTCTAGCTTCAGACATCTTAGTTGCTCCAAAAATAGACTATTGAGTATCTTTGCAAATAGCAATGTAAGTATCGGATCGGGAAAGTATCGGTATCGGCCGATACTCAATTCTGAAAAATTGGATTGGTATCGGGAGCAAAAAAGTGTGATCGGGACATCCCTAGCTTGCACACCTGACCCCCCCCCACCCACCCACACACACACACACACACACACACACACACACACACACACACACACACACACACACACTCAGCCAATCACAGGCCACCTCGCTGTCATGCTGCATTCATGTACCATAAAATTAGAGGAACCAACAAACATCATCATTGAATCATTACAACAATAACAACTGCAGAGATTTTACATTATTTTGGTATTTTTCTTTAGTCAAAAGATGTAATGGCAGGAAGCCCCCCGCCTGTTCAGACGGTGGGGGGTGTTGTAGACAGCTGTTGGAAATAACTAAAAAAGTTACTTGTAATCTAACTTAGTGACTTTTAAAAGCAAGTAATCAGCAAAGTGACTAAGTAACTTTTAAAGGAGTAACTAGTCATCAGTAATATTACTTTTTCAAGGTGTCAACACTGCTTATGAGAGTCTAATCAGGGCTTGTTCATGATGGTGAGTTGATTGTTAGAGTTTCCAGATTGCAGATGTCACACCAAGTGGGGGACCACTCATGGCTGGAGGAAAGAACAACTTGGTTCCCCTGGGCAGTGGAAGGTTTAAGGTTCCTTGTAAGCAGGCAAAGTTTGGAGTTCCTTCATGAGTTGACAGTTCTGTCATGAGCCCTTGGCGGATTGATGATGGCCTGCAGCAGCTGGCTACGACCCTGACAGACAGCATGCATAGCAACATCTCCTCCTTAGTATAGTGGAGAGTATCCCCCGCCTGTCATATGGGAGCTGGGGGTTCAATTCCCTGACAGGGAATGCAGCTCTTTAGTTTACTTACTGATGACCCTCGGGTTCAGGTCAGAAATACCCTTTTAGTCACTTCCTTCCAGGTCACACAGCGTTTACCAAACATTTGAGTTGAAAAAGAGGAAGAAGAGCGCCCTCTAGCCAGGGGGATTAAAAGCTCACAGCACCTGCTATTCTCAGGCAGTCTCCCATACAAGCAGATGGCGCTAGATGGCGCTGTTTGTTCAACAAATGTTTGAAAACACACTTCATTGCCAATCTTTCAGCCTCTATCTTCAAACCAACAGCGCCATCTGGTGGAGTCAGAAAATAAAGAAAATGGTTGATGAGGCTTCATTTGGCCAAGGCTCCATCGAGGCTCAGTGCCGGTGTAAGATTGTAAAAGGACCCTCATAGAATCTGAACCCTGAGGTCCATTTTCCACAGCAAAAAATATGAACCCCTAATATTTGTACTGAAATGTTAATAGAATTTAAGAACAGAAATAAATATGAACAGAAACAACAACATATAATTTTAGATAAACTATGAGAGAGAGACATACTGATGGTAGATTTTAAAAGAGTTAGAATCTTCTTGAGATTCCTTCAGTCTACAAGTTCATGATAGAGCAGCTTCATGAGTGACGCCAACATCAACACTTTAGGAGTGTTTAGTTGCGCCGATCTGTGTCCTCTCGCACCGGGGGATCGGACCAGTTCTCCGTTACTAGGGTCAGGTTCTAACTGCCTACAGATCTAAAATACCTGGAAGGATTCAGTAGAACGATTAAGCTGGTGACGAGGAAACTCGCCTAGCCTCTAACTGCCTACGTCCAGACGCCAATCCCGCTTTGTCCAACTATTAACTGTGCTAAACAGCCTCTTGAGGCACGGCCAATCAGTCGGTCACGTCTGTTAACGGCAGCTTTCCTCTAAATGACTATGGCACTTGGTGTACGTTGCTAGGTTTAGTTTAGAGGTTTGGGATAAACCTCGGGGATTAGTTTGTAACCCAGTTACCTTTTTTGGACTAGAAAAACCTTTAAGAACCTTTGTGATGTTATGATAGACACGATCACACACACACACACCCACACACATACACACACACACACACACACACCCACAACAGCCGGGCCTCCTGGGGGTCGTTTGTAGGGTCCAAATTTATTTACACATGTTATAGATAATATCAAAGTAAGTGATGTATTAGTCAATGATATCAGTGATTTCATGTCTGTTTGTTTTAGTTTTTTTACTATTTACAATAAAAACCACAGATACATTAAAACAGACAACAGATAGATGTCAACACAAATGAGTCAAAACAGAGCAGTCCCTGGAAAAACTAGTTATTGAGGTACAATCAGATGACTGGGAACTCATTTATAAATACGAGAAAAAGTGAAATATAAAGATGTTTAATGGATGACAAAGGGCTTAAAAAATGCATCCAAGGAGAAGAATACATGACATAGAGAATCCAATAAATGATGAACGAAGGAGATGGAAAATAAATCCAAGAAATGTAAAACAAAGTTCACTCATATGATGAGAAAATGTTAGAAGAATTCTTTTAAGAAAGTACCAGAAAACAATAAAGACCATGTCAGCAGTACATAGAAGGTTCTACATAGTATCATTCAACAGGCTTCCAGTAAGGATACCGTTATTGAAAACAGACACACTTCACAAACTACAGACCCACAATTCTCCCAAATCCTAGAAAAACTCTTCAACGACATACTAGATACATTCAGAGAAATGAAATCTAATTCATTAAATCTAGGTCAAACCAAAATCACGATATTTGGAAAATATGAAATAAATAAACAGGTAAAGGTTCAAGTAGAGAGTGTAAATAGAGAAAAGGTGATTGAAGACAAATTTCTAGAAAAATGTAAGGATGAGTACGAGCACATTACAACTCTACAAAGCTGATTTCCTTTGATCTGAGCGTCTCCATGGCTCCAGTGCTGATCTCCTATCAGATCAAAGGAGATCAGTGCCTTTTGCCATGGAGATGCTCAGATCCAAGATTTCCTCCGGCTTTGATCTCCGTTGATCTCCATCCGGTGCCTCTCCCATCCACTTTGTGATGAAAGGCTCATTATTGTTCTTTTTCACAACCTTGGTGATGACGTCATCATTAGATTCAGGTATGCTGAAGCAGGCAGAGAACTAAAACATGCAGGACACCAGCACTCTCTGACCCAGTTTGGACACCCTGTCGTAGACCATCAAGAGACAGCTTAGTTTTATCCTACTGATGACGTGTTGCTGCAATAGTCATCTTGCTCAGTTTCAAGTTTTTTCCCACAGACACCAGAGCACTCTGTAACAGGATTTGACAGATAGTGACGGGGCGCGGCCAGCAGGGGGCAGCAGCGAGGCTGACTTGCTCTTTGACCGTGTGACTGTGGTGACCAAATCCAGGGGGCGTATTACATTGGTTATTGATGTAGCTTAAAGAGGTGGAACTGATTAAACATTCAGATGAAACAATCAGCAAATAAAAGTCAAATGAAGAAAACGTACAAGGGCTTATTAGTCAATGATATCAGTGATTTCATGTCTGTTTGTTTTTTTACTATTTCCAATAAAAACCACAGAAAGATTTAAAGAGACAACAGATGGATATCATTACAAATGAGTCAGAAGAGAGGAATCCCTGGATAAACTAGTTAATGAGGTACAATCGGATGACTGGGAACTCATTTATAAAGGAAAAGACGCCCTGTCACTATGAGTGTACAATCAAACAATACAAGAGAAAGTGAAATATGGATCTGGACTCTGGGAGCAGTGGGCGGAGCTGAGGTTGCACCGTGAGAGAGAGCGAGAGAGAGAGAGAGAGAGAGAGAGAGTGGACCAAGATAGAGACTGAGACTGAAACTGAGTTTTACACTCGGACTTGGACTTGGAGTGGAGTGGATTAGTCTGGAGGCCCAGGCACATGACCACCTCAGCTTCCACTCAGAGCCCAGACCAGCTGTTCAGATTTGGACACTTGGAGCTGAGAAGGGGGAGGCTCCATGATTCCTGTTCATGCAGAGGTTTTATTTCCCTTTGCCACTGAAGGCAACACACTCACTAGCCACCAGTCCACAGATGAAAATAAAAAATCATATGTGTACACAGAAAGTCCAGTTAAGATGGAGACGGGTTGTGAATGACACAGATGCTACTGGTACAGTATGAGAGTCTGACTGCTTTCAAAAGGTCCAGTGATCATACAAGCGTATCAGTCACTCTCATACTTTCTCATGGTTCTATTGACAATGAGAAGCAACAACACAACACTACTGCTTGGACATGTTTGCTGGATCACATCATGCATGATGGATGATGGATGGATGGATGGATGGATGGATGGATGATGGATGTAATATACAGACATGACTTATGTTCACTCTGGAGGTGAGGGGGGAACTCCTGTTCTCACTTTCATTGTCACTTTAATTTGAAAAAAACATATATTCTATTTTCACCAAGATGTTAGTGAGTTAGTTTTACCAGTAAATCGCTGCTCCATCCTCACTTCTCCTATAACCAGGCCCAAACACACACACACACACACACACACACACACACACACACACACACACACACACACACACACACACACACACACACACACACACCCACACACATACACACACACACACACACACACACACGCACACAACAGCCGGGTCTCCTGGGGGTCGTTTGGAGGGTCATAATTTATTTACACATGTTATAGATAATATCAAAGTAAGTGATGTATTAGTCAATGATATCAGTGATTTCATGTCTGTTTGTTTTAGTTTTTTTTACTATTTACAATAAAAACCACAGAAACATTAAAACAGACAACAGATAGATGTCAACACAAATGAGTCAAAACAGAGCAATCCCTGGAAAAACTAGTTATTGAGGTACAATCAGATGACTGGGAACTCATTAATAAATACGAGAAAAAGTGAAATATAAAGATGTTTAATGGATGACAAAGGGCTTAAAAAATGCATCCAAGGAGAAGAATACATGACATAGAGAATCCAATAAATGATGAACGAAGGAGATGGAAAATAAATCCAAGAAATGTAAAACAAAGTTCACTCATATGATGAGAAAATGTTAGAAGAATTCTTTTAAGAAAGTACCAGAAAACAATAAAGACCATGTCAGCAGTACATAGAAGGTTCTACATAGTATCATTCAACAGGCTTCCAGTAAGGATACCGTTATTGAAAACAGACACACTTCACAAACTACAGACCCACAATTCTCCCAAATCCTAGAAAAACTCTTCAACGACATACTAGATACATTCAGAGAAATGAAATCTAATTCATTAAATCTAGGTCAAACCAAAATCATGATATTTGGAAAATATGAAATAAATAAACAGGTAAAGGTTCAAGTAGAGAGTGTAAATAGAGAAAAGGTGTTTGAAGACAAATTTCTAGAAAAATGTAAGGATGAGTACGAGCACATTACAACTCTACAAAGCTGATTTCCTTTGATCTGAGCGTCTCCATGGCTCCAGTGCTGATCTCCTATCAGATCAAAGGAGATCAGTGCCTTTTGCCATGGAGATGCTCAGATCCAAGATTTCCTCCGGCTTTGATCTCCGTTGATCTCCATCCGGTGCCTCTCCCATCCACTTTGTGATGAAAGGTTCATTATTGTTCTTTTTCACAACCTTGGTGATGACGTCATCATTAGATTCAGGTATGCTGAAGCGGGCAGAGAACTAAAACATGCAGGACACCAGCACTCTCTGACCCAGTTTGGACACCCTTTCGTAGACCATCAAGAGACAGCTTAGTTTTATCCTACTGATGACGTGTTGCTGCAATAGTCATCTTGCTCAGTTTCAAGTTTTTTCCCACAGACACCAGAGCACTCTGTAACAGGATTTGACAGATAGTGACGGGGCGCGGCCAGCAGGGGGCAGCAGCGAGGCTGACTTGCTCTTTGACCGTGTGACTGTGGTGACCAAATCCAGGGGGCGTATTACATTGGTTATTGATGTAGCTTAACCCACACACACACACACACACACACACACACACACACACACACACACACCCACCCACACCCACACCCACACCCACACCCACACACACACACACACACACACACACACACACACACACACACACACACACACACACACACACACAGACACACACACACACACACAACAGCCGGGCCTCCTGGGGGTCGTTTGGAGGGTCATAATTTATTTACACATGTTATAGATAATATCAAAGTAGCTTAAGCTACATCAATAACCAATGTAATACGCCCCCTGGATTTGGTCACGGCAGTCAAAGGGTCAAAGGGCAAGTCAGCCTCGCTGCTGCCCCCTGCTGGCTGCGCCCAGTCACTATCTGTCAGATCCTGTTACAGAGTGCTCTGGTGTCCAAGCTGAGTCCTGGAGGGCCGACGTCCTGCAGGGTTCAGCTCTCTCTCTCAGTTGTCGCACACCATTAGAGCTCTAGAAGAAACGAAAGACACACATTGAAACAAACAATAAAGACAAGTATAATCAATAGGGGACAGATTTATCAAGCTTAGTTTACTTAGTTAGTCAAGTATATTTAGTAGCATCTGTGTCGTTCACAACCCGTCTCCATCTTAACTGGACTTTCTGTGGTGGACCAAACAACACAGTTGGGTCTGGATGAGCTTTGCTTTACCGTCCTGGTCCGCTCTGGAATGTAGGACTTGGTAGAACCACGGCTAAACTAAGCTTTGAATAGTGATGATCGTTATCAATGAATGCTCTTTAATCTGAGCTTCCACCATTAAAATCCCTGTTCAGGTTTGCTGTAAAACCAAGCAGTTCTTCATTCCAGCTTCAAATGGAGAGAACTTGTTTTCCTGAAGCAAAACTTCTCACCTGCAGCCAATCAGGCAGTGAGAAAACATGATGCAATACAGCCAGCAGTCTGCTCAGATGTTTCCTGATTGTTTTCAAATCCAGAGCGTAGCTTTTCAGCATCTTCAGGAAAAAACAATGGACTACAATTTGTTGAGTTTCAAAACAGCGAGCAAGAAGAGTCTCCACTTCTGCACCTTGGTGGTCAGGATCAGTGTCTGCTTCATCTCACTCATAAGTGAGAATCATATGGACACACAACACAGTGTTGGCAGGCCTGGGCAGCTCAGATGGTAAAGTATCAGACTTTTAATCTGAAGGTCCAGGGTTCAAGTCCCTGTTCAGGCTCTCTGTGGGAAGAAACTTTAAACTGAGCAGGATGACTATTGCAGCAACACATAATCAGTAGGATAAAAACCTGGTAGCAGCATTCTGCTGCATCTGCAGTCTTTGAACATTGAGCCTACTGATGCCAGAATAAAGGGAGTTACAGTAATCCAGCCTGGACCAGATGAAGACATGTATTATTTTCTCCAGGTCTGCTGGGGAGAGGAATGACCTGGTCTTGACTAGTCGTCTCAGCTGAGCAAAGCAGGATTGGACTACCTTGGTCACCTGACATTCAAAGGACAGGTCGGAGTCGAATACCACACCTAAATTGTAGGCCTCTTTTCAAACATTGCTCAATGAGCTATCAAGACTAGAGCAAAGGTTGTTAAAACCAGCAGAACTGGGTCCATTGGGGGCGATCAAAATGATTTCAGGTTTTAAACCGTTTCGTTTAAATCGTTAAAAGATTTTCAACTTTGGTTCTTTCTTTGGTTTACAGATTACTGAAGGAGCAGTTATTCTCTGAGATTATGAAGAATTAAAACACATCCAGCAGCTCAAAGCAACATTGATGTCATATTAATTACATCATTAATATTATTAATCATTATAAAATGAATGTTACATCATTAATGATGAAATATTAATTAGCTTTGCTTTAATATAGGTTGTTTATGATGTTTACTAATGTTGCTGTTAAATACTTACCTGGACCTGAGTAAACCTGTGATGTGTGTGTTAGAGTGGTTATACTCAGTTTGTGAGGACCATCAGTAGAGCCAGGGGGGGACGGCGGGGTCCTGGAACAGCTGGCCGTTGACATAGAGCCTGTCCACTGTGAGGACAGCTCGGTATCCCTCAGCGATGATCTTCTTCCTCACAGGAGAAAGCAGGCGGCGGCGGTCCAGGATCTCCTTCAGGAACTGCTCGTTGACGCTGAAGTCCGTCCCTCACAGTCCCTGCAGCGACTCTTCACCTGCTCTTTCTGTTTGAAATGGTCAAACATTGGAGACGATGGGCGGCGGGCGCTGGTTGTCAAAGTGTTAAAGTGCAGAGAATCTCACAGCAAATCCACAATGTGAAACATGAAATAGATCCAACTGTCATTGAACACACACACACACACACACACACACACACACACACACACACACACACACACACACACACACACACACACACACACACACACACACACACACACACACACACACAACCGTCTCAATGATAAATCATCTGAAAAGTTATTTAAAGTTTATCCCTCTCCCTTCTCAGCCAGGGGTTGTGGGTTTGAGTCCCATCTGAGGACTGATGTTCTCCTCCACAGAGAGCAGCTGCTGGTAGCTCACTCTCTATGTTCCTCTGCAGAAAGTGATGAGGACTGATGTTCTCAGAAGAACTTTTTTATCATCAAGAACAACTTTTCCCTCAGAGTGAGATGAGCTGAGTGAGGAAACCAAGCGGTCCAAGGAGCTGTGTTCTTGTTCCAGTCTCTTCTGGATTGAGTTGCTGCTTGTAGTCAAATGTTTTCACACGACCCTGTTAACCTCCAGCAGAGTTTCTGTAGTGTAGTGGTTATCACGTTTGCTTCACACGCAAAAGGTCCCCTGTTCGAAACTGGGCAGAAACACAAAGGAAGGTTTTTGAAAGTCCAAAGGACAGTTTCCAACATATCAGGAGCTTAATTGATGAAGACGTCTTGTGACATAATCTCAGAGCTTAGTTTGGGCCGGATCTTGACGTAACAGGATCCGGCCCCTCCCACATTTTGACCGGCACTTATTTGATTGGATCCAGCACCTCATTACAAAAAAAAAATAAAAAATAAAATCCAACCCCTTTTTCACTTTTATGTATTAAATCTTTTTTTTTAAATATTCTATTTGGACAGCTGTGTCTTTTATTGAGTTGAAATCAGTAGAAAGTTCATTGTACACAAAACTGAATGTAAAACACAAACGGTGAGGATGAGAGGGAATTTCCGGCGCTCCCACGCCACTTCACTCTAAACTGTGATTTTGAGTTCAAACTGTGTGTGTCAGCTCGCTGGGAAGACGGTGGGAGACGATGGACAAAAAGAGACAGATGATTTGAAGAGCTTTTTAAGCCAGGGCTGTTTGTTGGGCTGTTTTGGACGATTAAAAAGGTAAGCAGGTTTTTTCTTTTCATTTTCTGCTCTGCTGCTGATTCATGAGAGGATTTAAGGCCTTATGGGTGTAAAAGGTGGTAAATATTTATTATTTGTAGATTTTTCTCTTCTGAAAGTTTAATGAAATTTGATGAGTGGACAAATTAGCAGTGATGCACTGAGTGCTGAAATATGGAAGATTTGACCGCTGCCACTCAGAGAGAGAGAGAGAGTGAGAGAGAGAGAGAGAGAGAGAGAGAGAGAGAGAGAGAGAGAGAGAGAGAGAGAGAGAGAGAGAGAGAGAGAGAGAGAGAGAGAGAGAGAGAACCCTACCGACTGATTCTCCATAGAAAATTAAAAATTTGGTCGATTGCATTGAGAGACCAGCTGATCAATTCCATGGTTGTTTCAGTTCAGATGGGATGTAAAGAGAGGCTCTTGTTAGATTCTCACACAGGAAGAACGAGCAGAGCGGTTTGGGGGACAGTAAACTCACGGAGCTGATAGAAAATATGTCAGCGCTGCTGGGATCAGATGACACTTCGTTCCTCTTCCTCCATCTTTTTCTGCTTCAGCTCCCGCCGGCGGTGCGCTCGGCTCGAGCCACTTGGCCTCTGGTGCAGGATAAGGACTATCATGGTGGAGGAAGTTGGAGGCCTTGTGGGGACTTTCAGCGCCTCAACAATATCACAATGCATGACCGGTACCTGCACCTCCTCCAGGGGTGGTGCAACGCAGCCGTTATGGCCGCGTGCTAAGACCTCTGAGTCTGGGTGCTACCATTCTGAACATTCAGGGGGGGCGGGGGGCTGTGTGGTGCACCTTTGGGAAATGTTCTCTCATTCAGAGTGGAGTGGGTGTGTCGGTGACGTGTGAGGGGTGTGTTGGTGATGCGGTAGCTGTTAAAGGAGGAGGTGATGTCACGGGGTAAAATGTTTGACAGGACGACCGTCGTTCTGTGTGGAAAGAATAAAGAAAATCGACTCGACAACTCTGTCCGTCTCTTCTTTCACGGCTTCCACAAGGTATTATTAAGTGATAGTTATTAAGGTATTTATTCAGTTGTCTACTTTAAAATACAAACAAAATCTTCCTTCCATAACATATTTGCTGTTTGGTTCATTCTGGTCCTACAACTTGTCCTCTTGATGAGACCCTCTGAAGAGGAGAACCTGTCTTCAGGGGACTCTGGTCCTTGGATTTCAGGGAATCTCTACATCAGAGGTTTTACTTTATAAAATAATCGACAAGAAGAGTATTTCTCTTCCCTTTGCAAAGCATTGTTGGCAGGATTTGAACCTACGCAGGGAGACCCCAATGGATTTCTAGTCCATCGCCTTAACCTCTCGGCCACAACAACATGCTTCAGTAGTGTTTTATGGGAGTGCAGGGTTCTCTGTGTGTGGTTCCTGATAACCCTCAGGTTCAGATCAGAAACGTCCTTTCAGGACAGACGTTCTTCCCAATCACTCCCTCTCAGGTCACAAAGTGTTTGCCAAGGTGAGTATCCATGTGACTCGTGACTGTTCAGCCCCGTTTCCACTGTACAAAATGTATCTGTACAGTTTGGTTCAGTACTTCGGTCGCTTCAGCTCGCTTGGAACCTCAACCGAGCAGGTACCACGAAAGTACCAGGTACTACCATGTAGTGGAAAAGCATCAAAAGTGAGGCGAGTCAAGTATGGCTGAGTAGGTACTAGTGGAAAAGCACCATAAGATGACAAGTAAGAAATAAACCCCCAAAAAACATGGAGTGATACTCACGTCAACTCTTTACAAAGTAGGGTTTGGAAAAGTTCTGTTGCATTGGAACTGAACCTGGGCCTCCCGTGTGGCAGGTGTGAATTCTACCACTGAACCACCAATGCTTACAAGTGATCACAGTTTAACCAGGGGAGGTCAGGTGAAACAACTGCTCTGGTCCATGAGCCCCTCCCCCGCAGTTTGAGTGATACTCAGCTCTGGTTACACAAGAGTAGATGTAAAGTTTTGCTACTTTGACTCCTGAGATGGTCTGACAGAAAGTTTAAACTACCAACATCTCCTTGTTAGTATAGTGGAGAGTATCCCCACCTCTCAAGTGGGAGACTGTAGTTCAATTCCCAGATGGGAAGATAAAACCTTTAGTGTTGTTATTGAAAACCATGGGGTTCAGACTGGGAACGGCCCCTTCCAGCCATTCCAGCTGTTGCCAATGTGAGCATAAAAGTTGCACAGTAAGACTCTGGAGTCCATTGGTGGTTCCCTTTCTAGAATGTCATCACTGGGCACCAGGTTCTGTGCAACTTTTTTTTAGGGACCGAGCCCAGAAGGGAAGCTGCCTGGAGGCGAGGAGCCTATTGCATCTGTAGTGTTTCTTTCTTTCTTTCTTCTCCTGACCACATTGAACCCAAATTTGACCTAAACTTGCTCACCAAATTTGGCACATTCATCAGGACTGGTGCAGTCTATAAGAAAATATTAGAAATTAACCCATAAAGAGCCAAAATGTGCTCTCTAGTGCCACCTACAATCAATAAAATGACCGATGACCACCACAGCCATGGTGTGATCTCTCTAAGAATGATGTAAAGAGATCAAACCAAAACTCATCGTCTCATTAAGATTTAAAAATCATGTGATGACACTCCTGACCTAAGTGTAACAGGAAGTCCACAATTTGCCTTTCAAAACAAGACTTTTACCCCAAATTCAAATGGGCTTGTACGCAAACACTATCTTCATGTCACAAGATGTCGTCATCCATTAAGCTCCTGATATGTTGGAAACTGTCTTGAGGAATTTCAAAAACCTTTCTTTATGTTTATGCCCGGTTTCGAACAGGGGATCTTTTGCGTGTGTTGCAACGTGTGACATCCACTACACTACAGAAACACATCAATGGTGCTCAACGCTGTGTGACCTGGAAGGAAGTGATCAAATGGGCATTTCTGACCTGAACCGGAGGGTGATCAGTAAGTAAACTAAAGAGCTGCACTCCCCATCAGGGAATTGAACCCCCAGCTCCCATGTGACAGGTAGGGATACTCTCCACTATACTAAGGGAGAGATGTTGCTATACATGCTGTCTGTCAGGGTCGTAGCCAAACGTAGCATGGAGGCTGTTTTGATGTCCAGAGGTGAGCTCTAGTGATGAACTCATGATGTCACTCTCCTCTGACCTCCATGATGTCACTAATATGATTATAGTGTGGGTGAGCGGTCCAAGGCTCTGGATTAAGGCTCCAGTCTCTCAGGAGGTCTGGGTTATTTAACACTCCTGAATGGTTCATCACCACATTCAGCACAAAGCTCCATAAGGAGCCACTCATTGCAATCAGCCATGTTGAAGCAGGGAGACATGGAAAACATGCAGGGCTGAGGCCCTCCAGGAACTGAGTTTGAGACCCCTGATCTAGATCATGATCTTTGACCCCATCAGCTCCCTGGGAGCTTCACCCTGTCACCAACTCTTTCATACTTATCCTGTTTGAAATAAATCGTTTCCTCCACTCAGTATGTACCGATACGTTATGATAGAGTACAGGTTTTCATGTGTTTTCACTGACTAAAGTTGTGGATGGTACTAAAAGTACTTTACCAAACCGTCACCTTCATGCTTGATGATGTGGACTTGTTGGGTTTCTCCTGTAAAAACACCGAGAAATGACTGTGTTGTATTTGGTGCTATATAAGTAAAGTTGAACTGAATTAATGTTGTGAGGAACTGCTGGGATTTAAGCTGATGTAAGACAGGATGATAAGAATGATAAGAAGATGATAAGAAGTGGAGGAGTTTGTTTTGTCAGACAGAAAAGTGACTCAGGTTTCTGAGTGAGTTCTGTCAGAGCCTCTTCAGCTTGTGTGTCTCAATAGGTCTTTCTGGGCCGTTCACACCTGGTTAACATCTGTTTCAGCTGATCACATCACATGGAGCAGCCCTGATCCACACTGGTTACACTTGTCTGGATCCTGGGTTACGCTGTGTCAGTGTCATATGTCTGTCATTGTGACATCACAGTGATGTCACAATGTGGAAGCTTTGTGACATCAGATCCAGATGTTCCCCAGCTGTCACGTAGCCACTCTTCTGTAAATCCAGCATTAGTTCAACAGGTGAGGAACACCTGTACGATGCCATCTGCTCTCTGAGTTTCACTTCAACTAGTTCTGACACCAGGTAATGCAGTACTACATTCCACCAAAGGAGGCGCTGTGGCTTAGCTGGCCAAAGTGCCTGTGTAGTGAACAGGAGGTCCTGGGTTCAAATCCCAGCAGTGCCTCATGACATCAATTCAATGAATCTTTATTTATATAGCACCAAATACAACACAGTCCTTTGTAGTTTGTTATGATAATAATAATTACTAGAGGTTTGTATTTCCAGAAGAAAATGAAAATGTGAATGCTGAAGGTTGAATAAAGCAGATCTCCTTTGATCTCTGTGTTTCTATGGCTCCAGTGCTGAGATCATATCAGATTGAAGGAGATCATCTCCTGCTTTGATCTGCTCTGATCTCCATGAGGTGCCTCTCCCATCTTCTTTGTTTGACACATTTTTTCCAAGATTTTTGTGATTTGAATATATATATATATATATATATATATATATATATATATATATATATATATATATATATATATATATATATATATATATATATATTTTAATGGCATTAATCAAGTTGTGAAGTTGTAGTTTTGTATTGGTTAGTTTTTAAAACTCAGATGAGTCATTATCAGTAATAAAAAAAGAGTTTATTTCTGAGTGTTTTGGTTTTGAAGGAAACATCAAAGTTGAGTTTTGTAGTTCAGACTAATGTTCATGTAATCAGATTCCAGTGTGGTGTTCAGCTTCTCACTGCACTCTGGAATATTAATACTTGGATGACACAATCTAGGATTTACCAGCAGAGGCTCCATGATAATGTTTGTGAGATTGCAGGATTCCAGAGCTCAGCTTTACTTCTTAGATTACATCAACACAACAACGCTTGCTGTGTGTCTCTGTGTTTAAGGTTGTTTTGCTTTTGTGCCGTCATTTGTGTGGGGATGACATCGACCATCAAGACTAAAAGCCTTGAATACAGTCTTCTTCACTTTTACATTCTGTCTGCTTTTCACATTTATTATCATTTCACTGTAGATTTCACAGAATACTGAAAGACGGGGACTCAGGAATTTGGTCTCAACAGCTGATCAAGGTAAGATCAAAGGAGTCTTGTTGAAGATGAAAGTGACAGAAACTTTCAGTGACACCAACTACCTTAGTGATGACATGTTGGATTGATTTTACAGGCTTCAACATGAGATGGAGGAGGAAGAGGTGGAGTTTGGAGTCAGAGCAGCAGACAGGATTGTTAAAACACTCCAGGCTTCAACATGAGGTGGAGGAGGAAGAGGTGTAGTTTGGAGTCAGAGCAGCAGACAGGATTGTTAAAACACTCCAGGCTTCAACATGAGGTGGAGGAGGAAGAGCAGTAGTTTGGAGTCAGAGCAGCAGACAGGATTGTTAAAACACTCCAGGCTTCAACATGGACATGGTGGCTGCAGTCTGTCCCTCCCTCGTCTTCACACTGATTGCTCTTCTTCATTCAAAACATCCACCTCCCTTCAGACCCATTTGTCCCCACAGCTTGGAGAGTTGGTGACACAAAGGGAACTTCTGTCATTTACTGCTCTCTTGTGCCATTCTAGTGTTTTTATTTCAGAGAAGCAGTATTTTCAGCATCTTGGCACCACTTCAGGAAGTTCAAAGTCGTTGCATGTGTCTTCAGAAACTGCAGCATCAGGACAAACAATTATTCCACTTTTGCTCCTCATAGACCCAGAAAACATGCTGCACATCCCCTGAGGATTTTAAAAGTGAAGTGTTCAATCAGCAGCCCAGCCCACTCTAGAGGGTGAGACCTCTGCAGATCATCTGGAGCCTCTGGATGAGGAACCACAAGAGTTGTCTCAAGACATAAAGGACAAGTTTGTCCTTCTCTTCTTAAAGTTGGAAAACACTTTCAATGGGCCCAACAAATGTATTGATGAACTAGTTGATGAGCTCCTGTTCATCTCCTCCAGGTCAACAGGTCCAGTTCTACAGGATGTGGTCCAGGTCTACATTCACATACGTTTACATACAAAGTAAAAGACAGGGGATGTAGCTCAGTGGTAGAGCGCATGCTTTGCATGTATGAGGTCCTGGGTTCAATCCCCAGCATCTCCAAGCTTTATGTCTGACATCAACAGCAGCAAGGAGATTAATAGTGTCCTGGGGAGCTCAGATGGTAGAGCCTCAGACTTTTAATCTTCCAGGGTTCAAGTCCCTGTTCAGGCTCTTTGTGGGAAGAAACTTGAAACTGACCAGGATTCCTATTCCAGCAACACATCATCAATAGCCTAAAGTCCCCTGCATCCTCCCTTTTTGAACCCATAAGAACAAGAAGAAAATTCAGCAGTGACGTCAGCCAGCTTTTGGGAAAAAAAAGCTTTTTCGGCAGCAGGACTGTTCATACTATGATAAGAAGCTGCCAAACTCGCAGGCCACGCCCCCTCACAACAGCCACACGTCTGTGATGCGGCGTTTAAACTTTTCAACTGCAAAGTTTATTTCTCGCCTCCAGTACTTTCAGAAACACATTTATCTGAACTGTTTTAGTAATAAAGAGGGTTTTTGTCCGAGCTCCATGTTGGTCCGGTAACAACTACAGGAGCTGACAGCTGTTCGTGATGCGTTCAGGTGCATCACGTAAGCCTGCACTCCGACATTTTAACGAGCTGCGGCGCTCGTACAGCAGCGATGTTATAAGTTAAATATGATTAAAATATGACTGATAGTCATGAGCGAACTGGAACACGCATGAGCAGCACACGGCAGAGCAGAAGTTTCGGCAGTGCGGCTCCTACATAGTTCAGCAGGACGGTTGGAACAGCCCAAACTAATTTTTTCGGCCAGAAGAAGCTGGACGAAGGAAAAGACGTAACTTTGTTCGGCAGGACCTGAACTGCTGAACTTTTATCTTGTTCTTATGGAGGATGAATTGGCCTTAACTATGTCAATGCAGGAAGGTTCTCTGGAGTCTCCATCCAGAGGAGTGTTGCTTTCATGATCTACACCCAATTGTCAAATGACTGATATCCTGAGGAGCTGCTCTCCAGTAGAGAAATACTCAGGTGGAGCTGCTGTTTATCTTGATCATATCAAGTATGAAAAGTCTCTGAGGTTACATAACCAGCAAACATAATGACTTTATTTCTATAGCACTTTCCTAAACTCAGTTACAAAGTACTTTTACATTGAAACCACATTACAGTTTACCACAATGAAATACAGAGCATACAAAATAGAGATAAGAAGAAATAAAAAATTAAAAAACATCAGTTAATAAAAGCCAAGTGATAAAAAAGAGTTTTAAGACGAGACTTAAAACAGGATATTGAGTTTTCCTGCCTGAGTTCCAGAGCCGAGGGGCCGGAGAGTAAAGGCTCTGTCATTCAATTCAATTCAATTCAATTTTATTTGTAAAGCGCTAAATCACATCAACAAACATCTCAAAGCGCTCTTACAATGATAGAGTACAACAGGACCCAACTAAACCCTTCCAAAGCAAGCAGGTGTAACAAGCAACAGTGGCCAGGAAAAACTCCCTCGCATGGAGAGAAGTTCAAGAACTCCCTCTTCAGGAAGAAACCGTGGGGCGGACCCTAGACTCTGGAAGGACGGCCATCCGCCTTGACCGGTTGGGGGGAGAAGTACATGGGATAGGACAGGGAGAGAGAGGAAAAGAGGGAGAGAGAGAGTGGCAGACAGGCCAGATAAGTACAAATACTAAGAAAAGTCTATGATGAGCGTTGGTCTGATGATGAACCAATCTCAGTCTGGAGTTTAAGGGCCGTGCCGTTGCGGTGGGGTCCCGGTGCTGTGGTGGGGTCGGGTAGTAGGACCGTCGTAACTCCACTCTGTGAGTCTTGGGTCTGATCCCCTGGATCCTTCTCTCCTCCTGTCAGGGATAAAAAAGACGGCGGCAGTGTCTGGTGTCTACAGTAATGTTGTTACACAGAGAGAAAGAAAGAAAGACAAGAAACAGAACCTCCAAATGTAGAGTTCCTCCCTTTAACGGGAGAGAAAAAATCCCCTCAGCAGTCTAGGCCTATAGCAGCTCAACTTAGTGGTCCTATTTTATTCCTATTTTATTCTTAAGGATAAGCTTTATCAAAGAGGAAGGTTTTTAGTCTACTCTTAAATAAACTAATGGTGTCGGCCTTTCGGACCGAGGCTGGTAGTTGATTCCAGAGTAAAGGAGCCATATGGCTGAAACTCCTGCCTCCTGTTTTACTTTGAAGGACTTTAGGGATTACCAACAGTCCTGCATCCTCAGAGCGAAGGGCTCGTGGAGGGTGATAAACTTCTAGAAGTTTCTCGATATAGGACGGAGCCTTCTGATGAAGAGTTTTATATGTGATCAGAAGGATCTTGAATTCTATTCTAGATTTAATTGGAAGCCAGTGTAAGGATGCTAAGACTGGAGAGATGTGCTCTCTTCTTCCAGTTCTGGTTAGTAAACGTGCAGCAGCGTTCTGCACTAGCTGTAAGATCCTAACAGAGGAGTTTGGACAGCCTGACATTAGGGAGTTACAATAATCTAATCTTGAAGTCACAAAGGCATGAATAATTTTTTCTGCATCTTTGAAGGACAAGAAGTTTCTAATTTTTGCAATATTCCTTAGATGGAAGAAGGCTGTCCTGGAGACATGTTTAACATGGGAAATAAAGGACAGATCCTGATCAAAAATAACACCCAGGTTCCTAATATCACTGTTAGAGGTTAAGGTAATATTATCTAACCTAATCAGACTGTCTGAAAAGTTATCCCTGAGCTTTTTAGGACCTAGGATTAGAACCTCAGTCTTGGATGTGTTGAGCATTAAGAAGTTGATAGACATCCAGGACTTAACGTCCCTGAGGCAGGACTCTAGTTTAACAAGTTGGTCGGCCTGATTGGCTTTAATTGATAAGTATAGCTGAGTATCATCTGCATAACAATGAAAGTTAATGTTGTGTTTCCTAATAATATTTCCGAGTGGTAACATATAGAGATTAAACAATATGGGTCCGAGGACGGAGCCTTGTGGTACTCCACACAGGACCCGTTCATGTATTGAAGATTTGTTATTTACATGAACAAATTGGAACTGGTCAGATAAATATGATTTAAACCAGTTTAAGGCTAAGTTTTTAATGCCGACGGCATCTTCTAATCTCCTTAAAAGTATATTATGATCGACAGTATCAAATGCGGCACTAAGGTCCAGAAGAAGTAAAGCAGATAGAAGAGCTCTATCTGAGGCCATTAGAAGGTCATTAGTAACTTTTAGCAGTGCAGTCTCTGTACTGTGGTTCATTCTGAAGCTGGACTGAAAGTCCTCTAAGAGATTATTCTCGTGCAGGTAATCCTTGAGTTGTTTAGCGACTACTTGCTCAAGAACCTTTGACAGGAAAGGAAGGTTGGAGATGGGCCTGTAGTTTGAGAGAAGGCTTGTGTCTAAGTTTGGCTTCTTAATGAGAGGTTTAATAACTGCTAGTTTAAAGGATTGTGGCACATAGCCTATTGTTAGAGACTGGTTAATAATTGTGAGTATAGAATTATTGATTAGTGGCAGTGCCTCTTTCAGAATTCTAGTAGGAATTGGGTCCAACAGGCTAGTAGTTGGTTTAGCAGAAGAAATAAGGGAGTTTAGTTCGACTAGTTGTATTTGCTGAAAGCATTCCAGATGACTGTTAGGTTTAACCAGTTCCTCTGTTATGGGGCTAACGGACGGTAGGGTTTGATGGATGTTATCCCTAAGCCTTGTCATTTTATTTTGAAAGAACTTCATGAAGTCCTCACGACATATATTGATAGGAATGGTGGGCTCAACGCTATTTGGGTTCTTGGTCAGTTTGGCTACAGTAATGAAAAGAAACCGAGGCTTGTTTTTGTTTTCCTCTATTAAGGATGAGTAGTAATTAGTTCTACTTCTACTCAGAGCTTTCTTATAAGTTTTGAAGCTATCCTTCCAGGCTATATAATCTAGGTCTGTTTTTGTTGAACGCCAAGTTCTTTCTAATCTAATCTCACTTCTTTCTCTCTTTATTCAGGTTGGAGGACTGCAGTTTGTCAGAGATCAGCTGTTCTTCTGTGGCCTCAGCTCTGAAGTCCAACCCCTCCCTCCTGAAACATCTGAAACATCTGGACCTGAGTGAGAACGAGCTGCAGGATTCAGGAGTTGAGCAGCTGTGTGGTCTTCTGGAGAGTCCACTCTGTAGTCTGGAGACTCTGAGGTCAGACTCCATGTTTGAGTTTGTGTGCAGTGAAAGTTGTGTTGACACTAAAGGTCAGACATCAGGCTGATATGAGATGATCCACACTGAGGATCTCCATGAGAAACTGAGACTTCTTCTCTGGGCTTTAGTCCTGTGACTGTGGCAGAGCCGTGTGGAGCTCCACATTTCAAAGCTTGGTAGAAGAAGCAAGGTGCTGCAGTGGAGAATTCTCCGTCAACCTCTGACACGCTCCATGTTGAGCTTCAGCTTTCAAAGCAGGCTGATCTCTCCTGGATGAAGAGTCACTGATCTCCCAGCTGGAGCTCCAAACTCTCCCTCACTCTCAAACTCTGGACTTGTTGGCTTGATGTCCAGTAACCTTGGCTGTTGACTTGTCCTCCCACTGGACACTGCTTCTGTTTGCTGTCACATCAATTCAGCTCCAAAAGAACAAAGATCACATCAGTGACAATAAGAAGCTCCTTCTTCTTTCACTTCCTCGGGGCTCCAACCTTCTTAAGAAGAAGAGCTGGACAACAAGGATCAGTCTGATCAGGCTCTTCTAAATATGATCAGCTGCTCATTTCAGCTCCTGGAGCAGCCCCGCTCTCTAAAGTATTATTGCTCTGAATTGAATTAGAGGAGCTTTGACTTAAAGGCTGGGGTGCTCGGCTTCCTTAGCAGGTAGAGACCACCAAGGTTTACCAGTAGGGGGCGACACTCAAATGAGCCTTCTTATTATAAACCCATGAGAAATTTTCACACAGTTACTTAAAGGACCACACCCAGACAAATATGTTTTTGTTTATAGAGCAAACACATATTTATTTACAGTAAAACACACACTACAAATTAAAGGCTTTTTTAAATGAGCTATGGAGTTCAACAACTATTTTTAGAAAGAACTTTATACCAAACTAAACAACCAAACAAACACCTCAAATAATGAAAAACTCAAACCTGAAACATTTGACCTTTCTACTAACCTCCACCTTTTCTCCACAAGGCAACAACAATCACTTCAATTTACATTACTTACAGTCAATGGTCCACACACACACACACACACACACACACACACACACACACACACACACACACACACACACACACACACACACACACACACACACACACACACACACACACACACAGGTTAGTGTGGAGGTCCTGGGACCTAGGTTCTATGTAGGGTTGTTCGGTATACCGGTACTGTATTGGTATTGCGGTACTGACGCCTTTAAAACGATACTATACTGGGCCCGGCTGGTACCGGTATCTTTCTTTTTTTTTTTTTTTTCCGTCGCCGCGGAGCGTCACTGTTGTAATTTGCACCGAGGAGAGTCGTCAGTCTCTCTGTGGGGGAAGCGTCGGCGTGCTGCTCCTCTTTCTCACTTGTTTTGGTTGTTTTGGACAATCGAAGTGCGGAACAGCGCTCCGCTTTCTTTGCTTTTCTTTTTTTTGGACTCCGGTTTCTCCGAGACGGGATGCGCGAGCTTAACCCCGCTCCGACCCGAGATCCGCAACTGAATAAGCGCTTCATACTCGACCTTCACAACTTCAAAATAAAAGTCAAAACAATGTATTTTCAAAACAATCTTCTCCCAACCGAGCTTGTACTTTGATAAGAATACCGGATGCGCATGCGTAAATGACACCCAGATGCCAGCGCGTGTGACTGCTTCCTAAAAATGCATATCAGGCGGTTTAATGAACTGAGGAAAAGATGCTTCAGGACAGAATGTAGCTCATAAACACGGTGCAGTTACCATCAGTATCAGGACTAGAAGAGACAGAGCAGCTGCTGCATTGTTCCCTCGCGGAAGTTCGTCGAATACGAAGGACAAAGACACGGATCCTCGGCTGTTTATTTAAATGTGTTCTTATTAATCAAGGAAATCCTGTGTATCACATGTCCATAAGCAGTAAGCAACACTATATAGTCAGAATTAAGTGATTTAATGTGAATTCACATCGACAGACAAATGATGAGGGATGGACAGACGTCTCTCTGTGGAAAAAAAAAAAATCTCGACTTTGATTTTCGACTTTTTATGAGGCCACGAAGGTTTTTTTTTTTTAACCTCCAAATTTTTTTTTTTCTTCAGTGGCCCTAAAACTCTTCCGTAATTTGAAACGGTTCTCCATTAACAATCATTTCTTCTTGATGTCCGCATCGGCAGTGCTGATTCTCTCTCACGGCTGCTGGCTGCAGACGGAACACACACACACACACACACACACACACACACACACACACACACACACACACACACACACACACACACACACACACACACACACACACACACACACACACACACACACACTTGTGGTGCAATACTGCCCTCTTGTGACGAGTTGGTAAACATGCAACTGTGACGAGGGAGAGAGGTGTGTTCATGGGAGATTCTTCTCTGTGTAGCTCTATAAAGTGGTTCTGTGTCTGTAGCTCTAGAAACAGCAGCCCAAGGCTTTAACTTTTATTTTCCACACCTTCAAAAGAATTGTACTCACGGTGAGTACAGGATTCCAGCTGGTGGCGCCACTGATCCTTAAAGCCTGTTTTATTCTTAATGCGTTGGCGAGCTCTGTACGGCTCTGTGCGGCTGAATGACGTCATTGTAGCCTCCAGGCCCCTCCGAGCGGCTCTGTTCACGCTGACGTCACCGCTCCATGCTCCTCCAACTTCTTGTGACTCCAGTAGAACCTGTGAGGTGTGGAGCGGTAAGAGCTCCACCCTGTACTGAGCAGACACGTCACTGTGCACAGACACATATTTAACTGTTAACACACCGTGATGAGGGACAATGACAACCTACAGAAACACTCTGATTCTACTTTTCTTTCACATGAAGCCGTTAAAAGGATCATTTTATGGCTCCAAATCCAAGCTTTCCTTTCCAGTAGTATGTGGTTTGTTTAGTCGTTACTGATGAAGCTAAAGTCTGGCTTCATTAGAAAGAAGTTCTTTAATGATGCGTCTCATAGCGGAGCGCCCCCTGCTGCCTCATGCAGACCTCAGCCTGCGGTCAGAACGCCATACAAGACCTGGAAGTGAAGTTAGTTCCAATCAGGTTCCATGATTACTTCATAAAACACTCTGGCTTCACTTCCATGCAGTAATGTAACATAATGATCCCAAAGATCCCTGCAGAGGGGCGGAGCCTCCAGCACAGGGTGGAGAAGAGTGTGACGTCACCAGTCCTTAAGTTTGACTTTCACATAACAGCAGAGGACATAAGGCCCGTGGACCAGAACCCACCAAGAGGTCCAATCTGGTCCCACCAAGCCAGGAGCTTTAAAGGATTTAGACACTTTGTTTTGACATTTCAGTGGATTTTCACAATAAGTTTCAGTTAAACTGACTTCATTTTTCAGGAACTGATGGAAAAATATAGAGAATTTCATTACAGACACTGAATTTAAAGGTTCTTATAGCACTGGAGGAGGAGGAGGAGGAGGAGGAAGAGGAGGGGGGAGGAGGAGGAGGGGGAGGAGGGAGAGCAGGAGGAGAAGGAGGAGGGGGAGGAGGAGGAGGAGGAGGAGGAGAAGGAGGGGGAGAACAGAGAAAGAGGAGGAGGAGGAGGAGGAGCAGGAGGGGGGAGAACAGAGCAAGAGGAGGAGGAGGAGCAGGAGGAGAAGGAGGAGGAGGAGGAGCAGGAGGGGGAGAACAGAGAAAGAGGAGGAAAAGGAGCAGGAGGGGGAGAAAAGAGCAAGAGGAGGAGGAGGAGGAGGAGGAGCAGCAGGGGGGAGGGGGGAGGAGGAGGAGGAGGAGGAGGAGGAGGAGGAAAGAGGAGGAGGGGGAGGAGGAGGAGGGGGAGGACAGGAGAGAGAGGAGGAGGAGGGGAGGAGGAGGAGGAGGAGAAGTAGGAGAGGGGAAGAGGAGGAGGAAGAGGAAGAGGAGGGGAAGAGAAGGGGGAGGAGGTGGAGGAAAACAGAGCAAGAGGAGGAGGAGGAGGAGAACAGAGCAAGCAGGGGAGGAGGAGGAGGAGCAGGAGGAGGAGGAGCAGGGGGGGGGGAAGTAGGAGGAGGAGGAGCAGGAGGGGAAAGAGCAGCAGGGGCAGGAGGAGGAGGAGAACAGAGCAAGAGGAGGAGGAGGAGCAGGAGGGGGAGGAGGAAGAAGAGGAGGGGGAAGAGGAGGAGGGGGAGGAGGAGGAGGACGAGGAGGAGGGGGGAGGAGGTGGAGGAGAACAGAGCAAGAGGAAGAGGAGGACGAGGAGAACAGAGCAAGCAGGGGAGGAGGAGGAGAGGAGCAGGAGGAGGAGAACAGAGC